>NW_013665716.1:176516-204160 GCF_000517525.1 Limulus polyphemus
ATCTTTGCAAAGACAGTAGAGCTCTCTCTATTTTCTTGTCAAGCTACAAATTACATATCACAGCAAACTATGATGACTTCTACTAATTGCTATTCCATAACTTGACGTTTTAAATAAACAACTGTGTAAACATTTAAGCCAGCTGTAATATTTAACTTATTAACATCTTATGTCTTTATAAAGACACAGAAGCTATCCAGTAACAGACATTACGTTCCAAAAAATATATATTTAGTTTTAAATCTGCAATATGTTTTCCAACATGGTATATAATGGTAAAATAGTTTAAATAATCTGTCTGTATGGAACAAAATGACTTTCCATGCATACAAAACTTACAGATCATTTGGTATCATATTATATATTTTTTTTATTCCTGGAAGGAAAAACAAAACAAAACAACTTTAATATTACATACTTTAAGAATCAGATATAGACTTTCTATTACCATACAGGTAACATTTGCTACCTTAGTTAAATAACTGGTAGTGTATGAGTGAAGTATGGGTGCTTCCAATAACAAGGAGTATTCCTAATACCCACTTTTATCTCTAACAAATAAATAGACACTGTTTACAACACTTTTTGGAAACAATGAACAGATTACCATTTTCTGGTTCATACTCATTCAGTTAATAAACTTCATATCAGTTCATACACCAGAAGGAGGCCCTGCTACAATCAGTACCTAATAAATCATTGACAAAATAAATCTACTGTATTGCCTCTAATTATTGCCCCTCCCCCCAGTATTTTTATAAAGCTCATGTTGTGTTATAGCAATAGTAATCCAACATAGAATCTACTTTTACTACTGTAATTTTGATTTGAAAAAAAAAGAACAAACACACACACACACAGTTATTAGCTTGAAATAAAAAAACACGTATGAAAAACAGAATCTGAAACTGCACAAATACTGCAATTAGCACCCCCCCCCTGCAGTTTACAACACCCCTGGGGGTGTTAATTAGAGGCAATACGGTATCTCACTGGATATGCAGTATTAGACAAAAAAATTTCAAGAGTACAATAGTCATATATAACAAAATAAATCCTTAAAATGCTCATTAATGTGATACTTTTTAAGCTATACACACTTGTTTAAGTGTATTTAATAGGGTAAGAGGAAAATATCATCTATGAACACGCATTTAATGACTCACAAAGTTGTAATATTATAATAATAATTGACCTGCTACAACTGACACCAGTGCACTCACATCTAATACGAATGGCAGTTCTGTGGACTCCAGGAATGTTGTGTTATGTATGTAAGGTTTGCACATTTCTATCCCTTCAACAGCTGTGAAAAACAGTATAAAAGTACAAATCACAGTTTTAACTTCTTGATGTCTTCTTTCTTGAAGTCAACTCTAAATGGAAAGAAAACAAAGTTAATTTTGTAAATTATAAAGTTTTTGTAAAGAAAACTTATTTGTATACTGGAACTTCTTAGTCTTTAACTAATATTATATACATATACACTTTTGATGAATAATGTAATTATTACATTTCTTAAGAGTAACAATATATTTTAATCATCATTATTCACAGTACAATTATCATTAATGCCTTAGAACATAATTGGCATCTTTCTTGGATGATATGTTTAGCACTGGTTGGTTAATTTACATTTGGTATTTCTCATGAGGTAATTATGCAATTACAACTATTATTGTCATATTTACTTTTGTGTTTGGCTAAAACAACATTATTCTCCACTCTTCAGCATTCTAATGTCAACATTCATGACTGTCATTTTCCCTATAGTACCTCTAATATCAAAGTTCTCATGAACCTTGACATCAGATGTACTTATGTCATGAAACTATGATAGCCATGTTTCTGTCATGAACCTTGATATTAGAAGTACTTGTGGTAAAAGTGAAATCATGAACCTTTGTATTAGAGGTACTGTGAAAAACATTACAGTCATACCTATGGATAAATACTTCTGTTGGCAGGAATATGTGGAATGAAACATACATTAAATTTCAAAGTTAAACAGTTGGCAAATGTTGATATTAAATAGAATATAAGATGAAAACAAGTTGTTTCAAAGCAAAAATATTCACACCAGCTTAGCTAAAACAATTTAGAGTTGAAATTGACTAAAGTTTATAAACTTGATTTTACTTTCATTGATAGAGAGTAGTAAATATCACTTTATGTAAATAGAAATGATTTATGGTGAGGTATAAAAGACCAATGAGACAGATCCTTACTTACTCAAATTACTTAACTTTACGGTTTAGTAACTTTTCCTAAGTTCATACTTATGTTTGGCTTGAGTGTTTGGTAGCTTACCTAAGTTCATATTCAACTTTGACTTGTAAGTTACATATTCACATTTGACTTGAAGTTTGTAATTTACCAAAGACCATTAAAAACACTGACATAAAATCTTGTTAACAACTCATATTCAGAACAACGAATCTGGAACTGAAATTTTATTACTTACCTCAGTTTTAAGGCAGTTCGTACTTCAGTCGGAGTCAACCTCCATGTTAAACTTCCAGGGTCGGATCCCCATATATCTAGAATTTCGTTTACCTGATAAAAACAATGTTGTAAAAAATATTTAGTTAAAAATATCTACTTACATAGGGTGTACACTAACACTTCAGAATAACATTTTCAATCATGTGCAACTACTGTTTGATGATTTTATAACAAAAAAGTTAAAGAAACATGAAAAAAAAAGCACCTAGGATACTTTAAAATCATTCCAAACTATCATGTGTGCAAATTTTGGAGAATATTTGCACAATTCTAACTCCATTACCAATTTTTGCCATGGCCTGACTACTTTTCATATTAATACAGAAAGAAGTATTTATGAAACAGTGGCCACTTGTCAGAGGAAAAGGAGGCCATACCTCCTCAAAGATTTAGAACAAAAAATATTTCTTTGTTTTGTATATTAATATCCATATTTTCTTTGTTTTGGGTGTAAAATTCTCAAAAAGTTGCAAATTTTGTAGCAACATACTCAAAGATCTTCTTGTCCTGCTCTATGCCATTCAACAAGGTCACATCTTTTGGCTCGGTTATTTATTTATCTGTATAATTTCTCTATGCTGCAATAGAAACATTGAAAGCAGCTGAGCCTTCTTACAAAGTTTAACAAATATTTCAAAGCCAGGCACACAGATAATGTAGCCAATGAGAATTTAGGTTTTTAAAACAACCAATGAAAATCATTCTAAGAAAAGTTTGCAAACATGAGGAGCACACAAGGTCACAGTGATCAGTGACTAGTACAAATTTAATGACTATGTGATTATTCATTGTTTTTAAGGATAGCAACAATTAAAAGTTAATTTCATTAAATAATATGCAGTGACTTGGTTAAGAATTATGACATTTTATCTTGATTTGGTGGTTATTTCATCTTTTCAGTTTGAACAATGATGACATAACCAACATTTTTGCAGCTCTGATGGACTGACTACTCAAATTCACTTATAAATAAATTGAGATACTTACAGTAAGTACCTGTTTTACCATTCTGTATTTTTGGGGTGGGGTTAAAGTATCACAGTCTCCTACTCAATATTAACAGTAAGCTGCCAATATTATAAAGAGTCTAAAGATTAACAATTTTCACAGCCACAAGTAGTGGCTACTTTTTTTGAAAATAAATTCCCTACATTTATCTCTCTTTTTTAATACTTATATGAAATGTAACATGTTCCACTAAGCAAAATCTTTTTTCTTTTACATGTCAGTTTAGATAAACCAAAGGGCTCTATGTAAAGTGTAATATTCTTCATACAGTATACCTAACTGTTACACAGTTTGATTTTATTTCTGTTTATTTAGCTGCTGCTAATGTTATCATAATTGACACTATAAAGGTTCTTTCAAAAAATAAAACTGGAAATTAGTCATACCCTCTCCAGGTTTAGAATCGTAGCTATCTGAGTTAGACGAGCAAACTTGTCTCGAATGGTCCACGTAGTTATGGAGGTTAAATATGTTACCAATGCTCTCAGCTCTTTATCAAACTGAAGACCTCCAAGCTAAGAAATTATGAAAAAAAGTTTGACTTAGAATTAGGATATAGATTTGGAATGAAATGATCATTAAGTGATATAAATCTAAAAGTTAAAAAGAGACACTTCTAGACAGAATCTCAGATATTAAAATATAAACAGTACAAAACACTTACAATGTGATTCTAGAAAAGAAAAAGAAAGCTAACGCTTTATTTATAAGCTGAGTTCTATATTATTATTTGTTATTCACTCAAACACTCTGGAAACTGGGTGTGGTAAGGACCCACTAGTAGAATCTGGGGTGTAATGCCCATTGGGGAGTCCTGAGGAACAGTGCTCTGGAAATAATGCCATAGGTGAATCAATTTCCCTAAATTTTTAAAAGCAAACCAATCCCGCTTTATTCAATCCAATGATTGGCAGGGGCGAGCAGGATCTCATTATGCTTTACTCATGATAGTCCATGAGTGGTGATCCAGCATAGTACAGTAATACCACCTGGTCATCCTCTAGGTGGTCTTATAAAACACCTCATTTCTACAGAGTCTGTTGCAACCTGTATAAAGTATACTGAATTAGTGGTTGCTGGTGCAGAATTGGTTTGATAAAAGCACACCTGTCTGGGCAACACTCGCTACAGAGTGGGATCCTGTGAAAAATGAGGTTAGGGACCCTGAAAGGTAAAGAAGAGACAAGAGTAGCAATGAAAATACACACCATACTATATAATCTAGAGGATGTGGTTAATACAGCTATAGGGACTAGTCGAAAACCCTCAGATGACGATACTGCCAGATCATGCAAATAATGGAAGATAAGAGTATTGGGCGAGTCTACATACCAGCCTGCACAATGTCCTCTAGTGGGCAATTCAACCGGGTTGCTAAGGTAATAGAATTGTGACAAATCTGATGAGATGTGACTCGCAGAAGTCTCTTCACCTTCAAAAAGAGCCCAGAACAAGCGATACGGATCAATTTCATACCTACCTCATCAATATAACCAGAGATAAATCCTGGGAAACTGAATGATCCCAATGAATAAAGTCATTGTCTAACATATCTAAAGGCACTAGTGCAGGTAACATAACACATCAAGACCGTCACTGGATATAACAAAAATGATCGAGATCTGATTGGTCATAGAAGTGAGAAATAGTGATCAGATGAATCGGTGAAAAGGATTTATCCCCTTCCCTAGCTGTCAGTGTCTTAGAGAAGAAGAACTAGTCTGAGGACATAGGGAAAATGGTAAAGCATTCTGTGCACAATCAACACAAACCACTCCAGCCAGTGATGTCTGTAGGTCAGCAGCAATGAAATATAAATCTTTAGGGAAAGCTGATACATGGCACATGAGGCTAAGGCTCAAATGGGTGTTGAGAAAGGTCACGTAATGCCACCTTAATATACCAGTTGGGTAACTGAAACGGGGACTCAAAGAATTTTTTGTCTCGAGTATCAAAAGGTAGTCGATAAGACTGCCTTACACAGGACGATTGTGGAAGATGCAAAAACCCTTTCCAGAGCCAGATCAAAAAATGAGTTATGGTTGGCACTTCTGATCGAAGTGGGCTCAACCTCCTCTCAATACACCATTGCCAATATGTGTACCATTTCCATTGATAAAAGTCCATCATGGGACTAAGCAAAGACTGAACAAGACAGATACATAGCAACCTTAGAAATTACACCCTGACACCATACGAAGGACTGCATAACATCTATACCTTCAAGTTTGAGCTTCTGGATAGCTGGGTGTATGATGTCAGATCATAGTTGCCTCTGCAGAAATGGCCAAAGAGGAAGTGGAAGAGGTGGGCACAGAAGCACAAACCAGGGTTTAGCTGCCAATCTGGTGCTATCAACAGGACCCAACAATGGGTTGGAATGAATCTTAGCTAGTAACTTGGGTACCATATAAATCAGTTGAAAGGCTTAGAGTTGCAATCCTATCTCATCCTGATGGGATGCATCTATTGTCAAAGCTCAAAGATGAGGTATCATAGACCAAATTGCCAGTAGTTTGGTGTTCCAATGAGTGGCCAACCCACCACTCACCAGTGTTTCAAAATGAGAGCCTATCCAATAGAAAAACCTCGTGATGCAGCATCTATTCTGTCGGAAGAATCTGTTTAGGTCGAGAAAATTGATCTACAAGCTAGTAGGGTGATATGATAGTAGTGGTCCCAAGATAGACAATCCATGGTTTAAAAACAAAGTACCCTGGACCAAGTGCCCCCTCAAAGGGAAATGCAAGACACCACCATAGAATTGTAGGAGTGAAGTCTGACGATTTTTCCCTTAATAAGCCCAGACCATGAGGCATCACCTTTCGAACAGCAAGAAGGTCTAAAACATTGTGTAGGGAAGCTTCAATGTCCATGCATAGACCCTGGAATGCCAGACTGTTGAGATATGCACTCCATCCCTGAAGCAAGGCATCCATGAAGAGATGGATCTCTGGACGAGCTGGTGGTAGAGGAACCTATATCTTAGTATTGTTCCAATCTTACAACCCCTCGAGATCGAAGAGAATGATCCTGAATAAGGAAACTGGGGAATCCATTGGTTGCATAAAGACCAATGAAGGGATCTCTTGTGAGCTCATCCTAAAAAAATGAGGGATTCAAGTGAAGCCCACATTCCCAAAAGAGAAACAACCATCTGGTCAGTGGGAGAAGGAGAGGTGAGAAAGAGTTGGACTTCCTGTTCCGTAGCTTGGAGCAAATTGGAGTTAGCTGAGCCTGACTGAGATACGCGAGGAAAAAAATACCCAAACTGATGATATATTGTGTTGATAATGAAGGTTGCTTTGGTTGTTTCCAAAAGTAGAATCTGGATGTGACATTCTGCCAATTGATGAGATGGTGCCAGCAGTAACCAGTCATACATGGAATGGTGTTTGCACAGGGTTTGAAGATGTATTTTTGTAGTATTTCTGAATTGGTAAGTGCAGAAGTAGAGTCATTTGAGGTCTAGATGTTCACCTGTTACTTATGCAGTTTTTTGTTTCTAAGAAAACCTAAAAGAAATGTTTTAAAATCATATAATCCAAACTACACCACTTAACCACAGATCCATGGACACTACAGGTCTTTAAGTCAGGATTAGTCATTCAGTTCACATCTTCACCACCATTATCCACCCAACCTGTGGTGTTTCTGTCTTCTGCAGGCCCTCAGTTTTGTTGGTTTGGGGTCAGGGAGAGAGTTGTACCAGTTCTTTCAGGGTTTTATTCCAGTCTGTCTGCTGGGCCCAAGAAGATAGGAGTTTGGAATACAGTCCTCGATCTTTCTCGTCTATATCAATTTCCTAAATCATCCAAGGTTCACATGTTAGTCATTCCTCACTCTGTGTCAGCATTTTATTACTAGGATTGTGAATGTCCAAGCTAGATATTGCTTACTCCTGTCTGCATATTTCCATAGTGGTGGTGTCCCACCACTTTATGCATTTTGTGTGCAATGGTCAGGTGCTGCAGTTCAGGGCTCTGACCTTTAGACTAGCATCGGTACCATATGTGTTTTGCCGAATTATACGAGTTTTTCTTTGTCACCTCCGTTTTGCAAGATTACTTGTCAGTAGATTAAACATCATACTTACTCTATTAAATTTACACTCCAGAACAGCTTTTTCTAGTTGTTTTGTCAATTCAGTTGCAAGAAGACTTACCAAAACATCATAATTACTGGATGATAAACTGACCTAAAGATGAAATATGAAATTAGTCATTTGTTCTGTTTAAAGGATCCACCTGTGTATTATTTTTACTATTTAATACTAATCAACCTTAATATATTAGTAAAACAAATACATCTTCCTTCTAACTTATTTATAAAACTCAAGGTGAATTCACATTTCCTGTTTTACATGCTATATAAATACACAGATACATACACCATTTTAATTTTTTATTGTCTTACTACTATACCACAAGTCATCTTTACTTTGATATCAACATCCTGATAACACAGAAAGCATGATCATTTTACATTACCAAAGTCATTTTTACTTTGATATCACTGTCCTGATAACACAGAGAGCATGATCATTTTACATTACCACAAGTCATCTTTACTTTGATACCAACATCCTGATAACACAGAAAGCATGATCATTTTACATTACCACAAGTCATTTTTACTTTGATATCACTGTCCTGATAACACAGATAGCATGATCATTTTACATTACCACAAGTCATCTTTTCTTTGATATCACTGACCTGATAACATTAAACTTGAGATTGTATGAGTTGTGTATGAATAGCTGTTCTATAGATGTTTGAAGTGGACAATGTTTAGATTTTAGTGCCTAAGCTTACCCATTTTAATAGTTAAGTGTTAGATACAAATTTTAAAGTGAACAGTTCTTTTAAAACATTGTATAAAAATCTCTTGAAATGTGCACTAGTTCAGGTACTCTTTAGTAATTAAAAGATTTGGCTAACATCAAATGTACGGAAAAAGATCTTTTGTCAAATTTACAATAGTATATAAATTGCTTGTTTTAGTGTAATCTACACAATGGGATATCTGCATTCTCCAGTGTGGCAAACTGTACTGGGAAATTTAATGTTGTACGTTTCTGAAGTTACAGCTGACCTACTAGGGAATAGAGTTTAATACTCAGCCACTTTACCTAGATCTATACTCTCAAGGATAGAAATACTTACTTTAAAAGAATTAAGAGTTTCATCAATCTTCATAATAAAATCTTGAATAAAGCTTCTTAATCCATCATTTGCTTCATACTGAGAGAACTTTTCCTAAAAATTTCAAAATGTAGGAATATATTGGTGCAGAAAAATCTACAATTAAAATTAGGGGGGGGGGGAGATAATGTTCAATAAGAAAGTGAAGTCCACAGCAGAAACATAATGTTTCTGGTTATTTCATTTGTTAAACTAATATAAAATTATGAGGACAAAATTATATAAGATTAATAAGAAAAAATCATTACCTTCTTTTGTGGTTAAATATTTTTCATCTAGTTAAGTATAAGAAGAAGAAAAGTAGAGTTTAAATATATGAGTTATGTTTTCTAATCTTGTTTTTAAAAAGATAAAAAGCAATTAATGAGCAGGAAGATTAAAAATATAATCTCAGTAACAAATTCAGAGATACATAACATTAAATGAATATTCAATGTTTGAAATTTGTGTAAAAAAAATAAAAAAACTTTCACCTCAGTAGTAAATACTGGACTGGCTCAAATCAATAAAAGTTACATTAACTAACCATTCAATTAGGACCTCTAAACACACATACAAGCAAAGAGAACATCTAATTTGTTAGCATGCATAAGATAGATCAACAGGTAATGTGTCAAGAGATTTTTCTGAACTCAAGAAATGCAAAGATATAGCCTGTTTGTTTGTTATGTTGTATTTTATGAGTAGCTACAAGAGAAGTATCTGCACCAGCCAATCCAAATTTTGAAGTGACAGACTAGAGGAAAGGCAGAAAGTTAATACCACCAACTGCAAACTCTTGAATTACTCTTGTCAGACCGAACAGTAGAATTTGATTGTCACTCCCACAGTGTATTCACACTCCCAAAGACTTTTGGCAGTAATGGGACATGAGCCACAGAACCTCAGCTCCACAGCATGGCATGCTAAATGCTATGTGGTGCTCAGCCCAAAAAATATAAAGTAATATGCTAGTTAGTTTACAAGACAATGGGTAACAAACAACAATAATCTCTTCAACTTTCAAAAGAGTTAGATAATGAGTGACTATTAAACAGAGGCATAGTTATGAAAGACAATTTCTTCAACTGGCTGTTAAAGACAGAAGACATGGGAGTATCATAACACCAAGAATTAAAAATGGAATACTGACACTAGGAAATTTAATGGAATACTTGTATTAAAACAGTTCAAGTTCAATTCCTAAACTACAACCTTCATGACATGATGGTCATGTAAAATAACAAATGATAAAATTCAAGAAAATTAATCAAACAAACTAAAAGCTTAGAATTTTAGGAATAAATCTCACATTGTAAGTAACAAAACTTAACATTGTTACTTTTTTGAAATAAAAATGCACAATCTAATGCAAAGTTTGATATAATTATTTTAATGCATAAATTAAGAGAATATGTCCAAACTACAAGATGAAAAAGTTAATATGACAACCACAGTAAAATACGAAAAATTTACCTCCAACACAATATTATATTCAAAGAAAAAGTTTAATTATTGCTAAAAGTAATAAGTTTCATAAAAACAATAAAATATTAAATACTTTATGCCAGTGTTAAACATGATAACTGATAATTCTACTCCTCACCACTATTCCATAAAAAAAATAAAATAGTTTATTTCAGTAACAAGATTGAATGCCAAGATTACAAGATTATCCGAGTAAAAAAAAAGTAAACATATCTCAATTTATTAAAAAATACAAGACAGTTAATCTAGAAACATTAAATAAAATTAAAAGAGCAAAGCTGAAGATGATTAATTTTCACACCATGTTTTCAGCTAGTTATGCAAACTTTGAAAAGCTTATATTCAAGACAGCTGTCTCACCTCAGAAACCTCATGATTTGTTGATTTAAATTTCTCCACCCATGTTTCAATGCAAGGAGTGACTGCTTTTTCACACAGTTCAGTCATTCCAGTGTTAAGAATCAGCTGGAACTTGGTAGTTACAGAACTTAAGTCTGAAATACCACTCTGCAAAAGGACAATGCTTATATTATGTCTCCGTTACTCTACAACACAAGAGTTTATTGATAATAAATAGAACACTTTATACAACCAGCAGATATCTTTATCTATCCATGTTAATTTCTGGAAATATTTATTTACTGATATGTTAAATAATAAAATGCTAAAGGCATCCCAATAACAAATATTAAAAAATAATACAAACAACTAATACAATGGGATATAGATAGTGATTTTTAAACATGCATTATGCAATCTGGTCAGTTTTTTGCTGTTGTAAACAAAGCACCATTAGGACATGATATGCAAAATACTTAAGGTAATACCTATTAAATAATTTATGCCCATTATTTATTTTAATATTGAGACTTTTTTTTTGTACTACCTGACATCTGTTTCCTGTCAAAATGGGCCTCTCAAACTAATCAGTCATTTCTACAAAACATTTTAGGTAACCTTTGCAATTGGTATCTTTCAAAATTGACTTGTTGAATTAATTAGAATTTATATTTAGAATACTATAACCTATTTTTTACCACCCAGTCAGATCGGGAACTTAGCTTTAAGATTGCAAAAGATTTTCATTTATATAAAATATCTTATTTCTAGGTTTGAATCACACCTCTAATTTTGCCTTTTCTTGTTCTGTTGAGTTTGGAAAGCTTTTGCTGGCTTCCTCCTGTTGAAAAAGTCTTGGAATTAACTATTGATCAATCTTCAAAAACAAGATAACTCAGCTATCTTGTTTTTACTGCACTTGTGTTAATGTTATTATTGAATGATGCTATACAGTCTTTTTATTTTTCCTGTAAAGAACATATTTTGTAAAGTCTGGATAGTCAATTGTTCCAAAACTTTGTACAATTATTAAAAATAGAGAAAACAGATATATAAATGTAGTACTAGCTCATGTGGTCAAAAACATGTTGTTTCTGACTGTATATTCTTACAAAAAATTAAAAAAATAAAAAGCCAATATTCATTAGGTGATTTTATGGGCATCAAATTTAATGATGTTTACAACAATTCACAAATCTCACTTAAAAGAAGCTAAAAGTAAAAATACAAATCAACAATTACCCTATTTACTCTTCCCAAAATTTTTGTCCTTCATATTCTTAACTACAATGCACTTTGTCAAACATGCAAGTAATAATACATTTGTAATTTTTGGATAATGATGTTATTGTGTTTACAATATACTTTACTTTGACTATTTGTTAACTACAGAATTTTAGATTAATTTGAACTGGTACAGCAACTGTTTGATAATTTATTGTGGTTGTCCTGCACCATACAGTTGCTTTATATTACAGTTTTATAATGTTTGTGGTCCCTATGGTGAGAAGATACTGAATTCTTTAATAATTTAAGTTTCATTATTATTGTATCTTATTTGTTCTTGAAAGTTCCTTCTTTATTATAAGATCAAGAACAATACTTACTGATAAGTATGCTTTTTTAAAAAATGAAATCTATTTGCAGCTATAATTAAGTTGTTCTTGACAGAAAGATCCATCTCAACAACATGGATTAATAAACTTATTACAGGTATGATTTTTGATTTAATGATAAACATGTTTTCTCCTTCCCAAAAAGACACCACTTTAATCTTTCCAAGTCATGAAGACTTATAATAAGAAATAAGTTTCTACATGGTTGATAGTGTGAACTTTTACACGGGTGAGAAGGAAAGACAGTTTAAATATGTAAAAAGAATACCATATTCTCTTTCACATTTTATGACCACAAGACACTCGAGTGTTCTAAAATTTTTAAACTTTTTAGTTTAAACCACAGCAAAACTACATCTACAGCTGATGATATTACAAACCAACATTAACAAAAAAATCCAAGGTAATTGTAATTACATTAATTTGTAAAGTTATTCATCATACGTACAAATTTAGATAGGTTATTTAAATATGGTGCAATTGTATCTCTATCAATGAAAATTCATTGTGTTTATGTGGTATGTAAACTGATCATCTTATACACAGACTTTTAGTTTGTAACAAATTATAGCAATAATCATGTAACATTAGAACTCTACTGCAGCTATACATATGCAACTGGAAATAACCTACCCAATAAACAGTTAAAACTATGACAATTAAAATGGATGTGCGATCATTTAAAACAATAAACAGCTCAAGAAAATATTATGTTTAATCTTAAGAGGGTAGTCTAAAAAAGAAGTGTAACTTCTATACAGTATTTGAACACTAAATAAGCAGTGAATGGTATTATCCACAACTACAACAGTAACTTTGTTTTGAATACATACATGTAAAGATGCATTCACATGAAATGAAAACATAGAAAGTATACCTCAAGTTTCCTTCTTAGCATTCGTATGTATTCGCATGCCATTTCTGCATTATCCAGTGTTTTCTAGAAATATGATAAATAACGTCAGCATCAGCACTGTTGGAACTACATAATTAGGGAAAAAATGATCTTACAACAATTAGCTTCAGCAACATCCCATTGAATAAAAAATTGGTTTCCTAAAATACCCTTAACAAAAAATACTTTTGAAAAAAAAAACAACACCTAGCATTTCTGAAATTAATTAACTAGTTATCTTATATAATATAATATTCCTATAACTGCAGTTCTAAAACAGTTTCATAATCCATTATAATACCAAGGCCCTTAAGAGCTGTTCAATGATTTTTTTCAAAAATGTCAAAAGTTAATTCTGAAATAATCGCACCTCCTGGAGAGTAATGAGACCTTTTATCTTATTTACTCACTATATATACAAATATTTCAGTGTATACTACTTAATGAAAAAAAAACTTTTCAAAACTGTAACTCCATGCCATAGGATATGTACTTAACTCCTTTTTTGAGGTTAAACAAGAAATTAATAGAAACAAGCTATAATTAGCTCCACATATCTACAGTACTTATATAACGTTTTACTGCACATTATCAGAGCTTAATTATATTAACACCATTCACAGATAGCAGGAACTCCCTCAAAGCAGTTTAAAGTCGTATCAAGATTGTCCACACCCTATTCTGACATAAATATAATTATTTCTTTTCATTGTAATATATTTCGATTTTTTTTATTTAAAGATAAAGACTTAGTTTTGTTGAATTTTGTCTGATTGGTCATACATGAACTGACATGATTAGACTCCTAATAATTACATGAAATACTGAACTAAACATACAAATATAATGAACAGCTTAATCTTCTGTACAATTATTTTTCTATAATTACATATCAGAATTTGTTTACTGTTGTTGAAAATTGTGTTCAAAATATAGTAAAACATTATACTTATAAGAACACATTGAACAATACAAAGAATACAACTTGATGAAACTATAAACTTATATAATGTAATACTTCTCTTACTTCAGTATTATTATTTTTTAAGTCAAGATTAACAATTAGTAACACAAGTTACAATTCATTAGAATTAAAGTCTCTTTCATGCGTACCAGGTATACTGCACGAGCTTTTTCAGTATCTGAAGCCTGAAGGCGACCTTGTTGCAGACTGGACTGTATGACATTAATTGTTTGGGCAAGGTCTATACCTCCAGAAGGAAAACCTTGGCGTATACGCCCATTCAGCACATCAAAGAATGTTTCTTCCAACAAAGAACATGTGTGGTTTAACATGGCACAAACACAGTCTACACTTGAGCTTGATAATGATCTCCTAGAAAAAAAATAAATAACTGTGTTTGAAAAAAAATAACAAGAATTTATCTTTAAACAGACACTAGTATTTGTTTAGAGAAAAACAACAGGGACTGATATTGAAACAGATAGTAGTGGTTTGTTTAAAGGAGAAAAAATAACAAGGTTTTGTTTTGAAGCAGACAGTAATGTATTATTTTGAAAGACATGAGAGACTGATCTTGAAACGGAAACTAGTGGTTTGTTTGAAAGAGAAAAATGACAAGTATTTATCATGAAACACACAATATTGGTTTATTTGTAGAAGAAAAATAAAGATTTGTCTTGACAGTAGTGGGTTTTCTGAATGACAAAAACAATAAGAATTCATCTTCAAACAGACAGTTCTGGTTTGTTCAAACATCAAAAACAACAACAATGAATTTTGAAACTCAGTAGCAATATGTTCAAATGTGAAAAGTAACAAACAGAAAAACAACAACTGGTTAGTTTAATATAAACAGTTTGTTAGTATTAAAAGTAAAGTTTCTAATAACTGAAGTTAATATAACTTTAAAATAACCACTGAAAACTGTTACACTATCCTACACTCTTAATTACATATCTTGCATTTGTTGCTGGCACTCACTACTGTCACAGCTAATGATTCATGTAAACAGAACTTTCTTTGTTTCTAAAGCTGCTACTTCAAGCACAAATATATGCATGTACTTCAAATTAAATATCAATTGAAAGTGGGTACATATTTTTAATAAGTTATTTTAAAGTATTAAATACATAATAATGAAAGAGATAGGAAAATGAATTTTGCTACACCTAACTATAACATTGAACAGAAGAAAAACAACAAAAATTAATGGAATATTTTTATTTTTCTAAGGCTTCTTTCTCATATCTACCTCTCTATAATAAAAATGAGCTTCTAGCTATAAATACAACATGAAAGTAATTATTTTGATAATAAAGTTAGGAATAAATTACCTTTACTCTCCAGACAATAGCAAAAAAATTATTTCAGCCACTGTTTCATTTTTGTAGCTTCAACAAGGCTAGTAGTACAAGAACCACTAGAACATGTGTTTTAACTCTTTGACTACAGAGCTATGTGCATTACACCTACTACATAACCACCAAAGTAACCATGAGATTAGTCATACTATAACTGTTAGTAATGTAGATGTATCATTACAAACTTTCTCAGACTATCAGTACACATTACAAGACTTTCATACACAAACTATCAGGTTTTTTAATTAAGTATTATGATTTTTCAATTAAAGATTTGCTCATGAATTTTTGCTTTCAGAATGTTGACTATCCAACATTCAAAGTGATTAGTGATTTTGATTTTAATACTAAAAATACTTTTATTCATCTGAAAAATGTCACATTTCATTTGCATAATCTGTAAATAGAGTTCAATCAAACTTGATTAATGTCATGAGTGGTATACCTCAGTACTCCATGTTAGGGCCTCTGCACCTTTTGATTTAGATAAATGACATAGATGAAGGAATGATCAATGAATTTGATGATGGTATAAGGTTTTGGATGTTGCTGGCTGTGAGGAAGATGCTGCTGCTTTACAAAAGGATTTAGATTTGGTTACTTGGACAAATAAATGGTAGATGGCTTTTAATCTTAATTCTTGTGGGAATTCACAATTTGAATTATGAGTATAATTTTGATGGGAATAACCTTAACAGTGTTATGGAAGAAAATGAGCTTGATGTTTTGATTGATCAGTTTCTTAAGCCATTCAAGCAGTGTGTTGTTGCTAGTGGCAGTTGGGTAAAGAGAATTTCAGGTTCTATTTATAAAAATATTGAATACAAGTCTAAAAAGGTTATAATTTCATTGTATAAATCACTGGTTAAGCCACATTTGGAGAATTATATTGGGTGCATTAACTTATGAAGGACATTGAATTGTTGGAAAAAGTTCAGAAGAGGGCTACTAAGATGATACCCGAGATGGAAAGTTTGTCATATGAGGACAAGTTAAAATCCCCGAAATTGTTTTCTTTTCATAAAATAAGCATTAGAGGGGATCTGACTGAGGTGTTCACGATTATCAAGAGAATTGATATTGTTAAAGCATCATCTTTTGCATACTTAATGGTGAGAATGATAGAACTAGGGGATACAAATATTAATTTTGGCAGAGTAGGAGAGATTTTCAGATGAGACAGTTTTACTTTTTCTAACAGGATGATTGGCCTTTGGAATGGGTTGTTTCAGATCTGGTGGATGCAGTTAATTTAAGGTAGCTTAAGGAAAAGCTTGTAAATATGTGAAAGATAAAGGCTGGCTTTGACTGCTTTATTTTTATTTGAAAGTTTAGTTTAGTGGATGGGAAGGCGTAAATGGACCAACAAGTCCCTTGTTGTCTTTAAATTATGTACATGTACATGTTTCTATGTAAATATAGTTTCTTAAGAATAAATAACATGCTATTTTATTTGTATGTATTGTTTGAATATAATAAGCTTAACAATAATAATCAATAAATAAGGGATTAAAAATTTGAATATTTTGCTGTCATCTAACATATTCACTAAATCTAACTAAGGTTACTGGATGTCTTGTTATAAAGGAACATTTCTATAGTTTTCAAAGAAATATCACTGAAGATGAAAAATTTTTTAGGAATGAAAAAAAATTCCTAAATAAATTATGAATAATATTCCCAAATCTGTGGTTTGCTCCTATGTAATCTAAAATGCCTATAAGATTCTTTTATTCACCCTATAAAAATGAGCAGAGAGACAATATCTTGAGAAACTACAGATTGCAGTTTAAACCACTTTTTTTTTACTTTATATTGACACAGATAGATTTTAATGTACTCTATCTAATTATACTGATCCACTGGTGATAGTTTTTTTCAGCACTGAATGTCATTAGTAATTGTTCACACCACATATTGTATCATCATAAATGCATGGCAATAAAATACTAAAAATAAAACCACTAAAACAGAAGGAAAATCAAGTTAAAAAAACAACAAATGAATCATTATATTTTTAAGGGATGATAGTTTATTAGGAATATAAATCTTATATTTTGTGATGGGCAGAAAAATATTCTAAAATAAATCAATAAATGTGTTGTTTGGAGGAAAAACTCCTCAGAATTGTACAGAAATGAAAGTTGAAATATTAACAATATTTTTATATTTGAGATAGCTAGAATTATTATTTCTACTTAAATTTTGAAATTTGATATGTAGATGTACAGTTGACACTTGAAAGATGCTCACCAATCATAATAGGGTTAACTGTATCATAAACTCAAATTTATCATAACTCATGACAGTTTAAACACTTTCCTTAACTGTGTCCTGTATTAGAAACTCAAATCTTTCATAACTCATGACAATCTAAACACTTGACAGTTCCTATTACAAATTCAAGCCATCTTTAATTTTGAGATGCTGGCAAGAGAGAAGGCAGCCATCAGCAGTCCTCACCACCACAAGTTCTCTGTCTGGCTCTTTGAACCAAAAAACAGGATTGACTGTTATTTTTATAATATGTCTACAGCTAAATGTGCAGAGCATGATCTGTAGCATCACACCTCAAACTGCAGACTCTCCAAACCACAACCTGACACTGACTTTAACCCATGTCCAGACCCACAAATATTAGTTAAAAGATCATACAAGTTTTACCCATATGTCCAATTTTAGTTTTTTTTAAAGGTGAATATCTTACCTGATACATTTCTTTAAAATAAAAAACACATCATCTACCATATTGGAGGTTTGTGGATTTTCTTCTTTTCTGTCCAAAATGATAGCCTGTGAGTGAAAAACAAATTCATGTTATAGTTTTTTGTGTATCTTCTGGCACAATAGTGGTGTTGTTTTACAATATTTGGTTATGACTACATTGAACAATACACATAATTCCGTTGTGGTTTATAAAGGAACATTTTTATTACTAATAGTTTCATTATAACTGTAAGTTCTTTATTCAGCCTCTAATTAGTAGTTCAACCATTACTATTAAAACAAAATTTTGAATCTAATACTGAAGCTTTTATCAAGCTGTATGCGTAGATATTTGATTTACCATATGAGTGACAGCATTAAACTTATTTTCTGAATAAATAAAACTGCACAGCATTTTCATGAACACATTAATTAGCACAAACATATAAAAGAAAAACATAATACCTCACTATTTTTTTAAGGGAGGACACTTGTTATTATAAATATCTGTCAAACATAAATACTGTACAGTGTAATGAAGTGAATGCTCTGCTGAAATCAAATCTTGTCATTTATAAAATACAAGTTTCTTGTAAAAATTTCCGAAGCGTAGCAAACAGAATCCATAGTGTAATACTTGACTTTTGGATAAATTGAACAATTTCTATAAACATATGGCAAAATAAAAAATTAAAGTAAACCCTCACTACAAACCCTTAAAGTTAACAGTTTCTGGTCTGCATCTTTTCAATAAAAAATTCAGGCCTAAGTTTCCATACAAACAACGTATGAAAAATAAACAGAATTTTGAGCAAATACAAGAGACTCTGGGTTAACATCCTCTCGTTATTTTCCAACTAACTCTTTCAGTCAATTATTTCTAGTTAATTTCTTGATCAGCACCTCCAGCTACATTAATTAAAACATACCTTACTGACAGACTCACACATGAAGTACTTCTCCATTGTAATGTATATGCCAACTAACTCTTTCAGTCAATGTTTTAAATTATTTCTAGTTAATTTCTTGATCAGCACCTCCAGCTACATTAATTAAAACATACCTTACTGACAGACTCACACATGAAGTACTTCTCCATTGTAATGTATATGCCAACTAACTCCTGCATGGCTCGACTTAACTCACAATCTTTAATTAATACAGACAGCCTTTTCAGTTGCTCTGAAAAAAAGGAATTTTGTGATTAAAAAAATACAGAGGTTATCCAAAGTCATTCTAAGCTTAAAAATAAGTATTACAGAAAACTGATTTGTTATACACATAAAAATATATTTAGTCTACAGAAATCATAACAACATAGCTAGTTCTCAAGATTTTCAGATATCTTCCTTCTTTTGATTATAGAATACATCAACAAAACCTAATTTAACACTACATTTTTACCAGATTATTATTTCAAATATAAACGATTTGTATTATAAGAAAATAGGAATAATTAATACCTTGCTTTACATCTTCTTCTTGAGATGCCACTTCAATATCTCCCTAGACATTTCCAAAACAAAGAGTTCAGCAATTAAGCTTATGACATTAATTCATATAAAGAGTTATTTTGAATTTCTAACCATCAACATGCTTATGATCACAACATTCTAGTGGTTTGGTAATAAAGATAACTTATAACAAACATATATATGCATAAATAAATAAATAGCACTTATTAGTTACATTAATTGTTAATAAGTGATTAAAATCAACACCATAAAACAATAATGAACTTAATATAAAATAAGCATTAACTAAGCTTTAAGGGTAACTGCCTTCCCACAACTTGCTGGAGACAGTGAAAGGCAGGAGCTGAGACATTGTGGGTGTAATCACTCAGCTCCATAATCTTGATTGACTTCCCATAATAGCTGTCTAGTTTATCATCAGTTTTTGGATATTGTCTGATAGATGGGATATCCCCAACGCATTTGGGTGCTATTACCACGGGCATTATCTGTTACGACATCAAGTTGACATGCTTATTTTATATATATATACATATATATGCATTTATTAGATGAATATCAAATTTGTAGTATATTATTACGATATCTAAATCCAAAATTAAAAAAGTATTCATGAATTACAAACAAATATTACACACATATAAATATATATATAGACAGGTATTATCGCAAATACACTTTTAAGCAAGATTTTTCAGAAACTTTTAATGAGATATAATTTGATTTTTCTAATATTACTTCTTGCACTACAAAAGGTACATTAAAATATATGTCTCAGTACAAGACACACTAACTAGTGAACTTAAGAATAGAAATAATACTCTGCAGCTCCAAAGTTGTTTCTTAGCAGCTGTAGTCTTTTTATTTAAAGTTTTCTCAAGTACTCAAATTTCTTCGTAGTAGACAACCCTCTCACGGAGAATGAATGTTTCAAATGTGCTTTTTCTTTGTTAGTTGATAAATGCGAGTAAGAATATGAAGTTTAAGACCAACCTACAAATGTTATATTGCATTTCAAAATATAAAATTGTAAATAAATTTAAAAATTGATAATCTGATAAAATAATACGAGCAATTTTCTTACTGAAACACGGCGCCGAATGAAACGCATATAAAGCTCTGCTCGAGTGTTAATCAAAGTCATTTCAGTTAAAAGCACATCTAACTCCCTTGGATCTAACCTACACGGAAGAAAAAATAAGATTTAAGAATAAATAGATTAAAAACATTGGTGGAAATTGTACGGTGGTGGGGGCTGCCTAACAAACAGTACACCCTGACTTCATAGTACACAAAAATAATCTATCAAAATTTTTCTACACACCCAAAATTCCTGATGTGAGGGATAGATCTGATTCTGTCTACATTGTGATTTAAATAACACTCACAATCAGTATATCATTAAAGATAGACTTATTCACCCTTTTGTCCCCCAAATATAAAAGTCAAACTCTACCTATGATTAAAAAAGTGAACATTTCTCTGTTTCACAGATACGAAAATGTTCTACAATAACCTCTCAGATAACTGGATGTCCACGAAGAAGCACAAAATTAGATTTTTGAAAGAAATCATAAGAATCTTTTTTTTTTATTTCAATATTTTTTTTTATATTCTTCAATTCACCTTTGTGAATAGAAAGGGTTAAAAGATTTATTCAGAGTTTTGTTAAAAATGTGCAATAATGACACACACAAAAGTCAGAAATATGACCTACAATTCATGAGATGAACAATAATATTTTTCTAGAGCTTACTTTTATGGACAGGACTCGCAATAACCAATAAGATGTTCTAGAATCTGCTAATGTAGGGAAGACTGATAACAAGAACTACTGGGAAATATATCAGATAAATAAGATAATTACTCTAGGGACTCCTGGTTTGGACAAGACTAGTACATAATTAATATACCTGTACCATTTATTAAATAAATAAGAAAGTTAAGCCACAGCTTGACATATATCTTAATAATAGTAATAATAATATAAAACAAGTTCACAAAATCAGGCCATTAATTTCTTTTTAAAAAATCACATTAAGCTTAGAAAATAGTTAAACCAATTTTCAAATATTAATCATATACAAATTCCAAACTACAAAACTAATGATGTGACATCAGCTATAAAACTTATGATTTGGTAATGCTACTCCAGTATTTAACTTAAACATGATACGAAAAGGAAACAACCTTTCTAGCACAGGACTTAGATAATACTACAGAGTCACAAACTTACAACTTAGTTAATTCTGTCTTTTTATATGTTTTAGGAAATTTTAGCATGACAATTCTTAATGTATTACCTACTAATGTCAGAAGGTGCAAATAAAGCAAAATTATGCAAATATATGCTGGAAAATTAAACAATTAGGTATGAACCTTTTAAGATTTTGTTTGTAGTAAATAAAATATGTAGTTTCATACTATTATTTGGGTTGGGTAAGGTTATAGTGCTTTTATATAAAAATAAAGTGTAAACAGTTCTATATTGAGAAGTCATATTTAAGTATTTTATAAAAGACTCATTTAACCACCTAGAATATTAGCAAGTAATGATACCTACTTTTCCCCTTCATTTGGATTTTCCACCAATTTTGCCACAACTGCTGCCTGTTATAAAAGTATATTTGCTCCTGATTAGATTTCAATTGTAACTCATACACTTTTCAATTTTCATATATATATTCAACTGCAAATTTACTTTTAAAACCTGAGTACAAGTATGAGAAGGAAGTAAAGAAGATTGGTTGAATTGAATTACAGTAAATATATGCAAGAACAACAAAAAACAAGCTTTAACAATTTTCTTGTAAGATGTCAATTCTGTCAGAAAGCATAGAGATCACCAGAATTACCAGATGTTGCCCACAAACTTTCCACAGTACACATGATGTTCTAAACTACTAATGTTTATCCACAACATTTAGTCAACCCACACTTTGAACCATCTGAATCAGAAATTCTTGCAACAGTAATCCCACTAAAGTAAAGGTAAAAGTTATACAGTAAATTCATTTTATTGCATTTCACTGCTTTAGGTTTCAGTCATTCCACTCAAGCAATCCTCACCTTATTTGCAAAACGTCTGTTTAATTTGAAGTCATCCAATATTTTCTTAACCTGCCGATCACATTCTTTCTGTAAGATCTCAATAACACTCAGTAGTCTGCCATGACCTGAAAGAAGGAAAAAATAACATTCAATAGTCTGCCATGACCTGAAAGAAGGAAAAAAATAACATTTACTAGTCTGCCATGTGCTGAAAACATAACACACCAAGTAATTTGCCATAGCCTGAAATAAGAAAAAAATAACACTCAATAATCTTCCACAGCCTGAAATAAGAAAAAATAACACTCAGTAATCTGCCATAGCCTGAAAGAAGAAAAAATAACACTTAGTAGTGTATCATGAACACAGTAAAAAGTCACTATTTCCATGAAATTAGTGTTATATACTTCAAATCTAAAGAACAAAACTAATCATTTCTCATTCTTAACTACTCAAATCAAATTATTAGATTACCTTAGTAAAACAATTCTGATCATAGGAAGGTATAAGAATGCAACTCCACAACAATGATAAATGTTATTTCAACTGAAAATTTTTATGATAGGGGTTTGTAGTTCAGTGTCTTATTACTCATTACATTACAGTACTTGCAGTAGCTCAATGATTACAAGTTTCCTCTGGTAAAGTAAATACTAGTAAAGTATGCACAATTTGACCAAACTATCATGCACACTGTTTTAACCATAAATTGTGTTCTAACTTTAAAAGGTATTTCTAGTTTGCTTCAATTTTCAACAGTCACTCTCATGTAAGAAACTGTTTGATAACTAACCACTACTCAATAAACTTACCATAATAAGTTTCTACTAATGGTTGATGGATTTCCACTATTCTTGCAATACTTTCAAACAACAAAGTTAATGTGTCTGCATATATAACATTTGCTCTCTTTTCATTGGGATCAGAGCTCTGAGCACTTTTAAGATTCCCCTGAGCAGCCTCAGTAACCTGAAATTAAGATTACTTACATTAACATTATGCTACTTTCAAAATTTGTTATTAATATTTACTCTTATTCAAAATAAATTGCTTATATTATATGAAAAAATAAAACACAAATAGATAAAGCTTTTATGTGGAAGTGAAAGTGAGTGCTCAACACAACAAGTACAGCATTAAAGTAATACCCGTGGGAATGCAAGACCCTCAGCAGTACAGAAATGTAGCGAGTACACTCAAACATTACAAGATCTTATCACTCCTTCAATATCTTTGGAAAATAACTGGCAAAATCTTAAATTGAACCAACAGCAACTGGCATGGAACCTTGATTTTTCATAATGGGTTAAAATTCAAGGAAATTGTGTAAATATTTAAAATATTAAAATACTCAAACAATCAACATTGTATAATAAACAGTACTGTGTATTATACAACATTGATCATTTGAGTATTTTAATACAATGAAACCTCGATTTTAAACACCCCAATTTAAGGCGAATTCGGATATAACTAGATGGGTCATTAACTCTTTCGACACGGGCTCGGTCCCTGAGACAAACCTCGTAACCATAACCTCGTTATAGTTTATATACTAATAACTTTTAATATTTTAAGTGTATCTTTACAAAACCCTGATTTAGCAGACCCCGCTTGTTTCACGATGACATTTTATGGACTTCAACGATCGCGTTATAATGGGGCTACACTGTACTTGATTTTTCAGATTAATCCTAGTCTATTTAAATACTTAACCAAATATTCTAAATTTCCAAGATAATTAGCTGCATCATCCCACCCCTAAAAAAATTAATTCTCAGAAAATCTTACTAATATTTACCAATCCATAAACACTAGATATTCTAAGCTGTATAACAAGTCAAAACTTTGATCACATTCTCAAAGTTTACTCATTAGTTTTCAGAAAATTCCTCCAACAGATTAAAGTTTAGCTATTCGTTGATCCTATGGTTAGTGATTAATTAAAGTAGCAAAAAAATTGAAAAACAAAGAAAATGACAATTATATTTCAAGACACATAGTGGAGATTTACACCACATCAGAATTACCTTAAAAGCGAGTTCTTGGTCCTAACCTTAGGACAATTTTCAGTTGGACCAAAAGCTTGCTATTAAAATAGTTTTAATATTACATAAATTCATTTTATTTATCCTTATATTATTCTACTCACATTTCAAAGAAGACATTCAGTGGTGATAATGTTAACTCTAAATAACCAATAAAAATTTACTTCCAAAAAATGGTGGATTTTGAAGCCTCTTGTTTTTGTCTCTTTCATCACATTTGAATCCAACTACTTTTGTTTGACTTCAAAACTAAAAATTAGTTTCACAATGCCACAATGAATTCCATCATATTTGAAATCAAGAACTATCAGACTACACCACAGTCCTTCACCATGAGGCAACAACCCTAACCACTAGGCTATGCCTAAGGCTGTATATTGCTATTTGATATCTTAGAGTTTAATTGATTTTTGAATCTATGTGTTTTCCTAAAATCATGGACATTGCTTACTTAGTATATGCTACATATATAACCAGTGTGACACTACTTGAGGCATAAGGACCACAAACTTAAAATTTGTGCAAAAAAGTATAAACTAGGTAAAGTCATATTCAAATAGATCTGTAATTTCAACTATTTTAAAACAATGAGAAATACACTTTTTATTCACTTGGTAACCATTATAATTTACATAGAAGATGTTTACAGATTTGTTTCAATCCTTTATCTGTGAGTAGTCCAGCCTAGGAGTGTAAAAGGTAACATTGACATAAGTAATTACTTTCTTGTTTTGCATATTGCTATAGGTGTACCTAGAGCTCTTTTCTCAACTGTACCAACTCTAACTAGGATGCAGTACCCGTTACGTATCATACTAGTAAAAATTTTTAAAGACCATGTACAAGGATAATGCCTAATAAAAGTTAAGAATACTATGTTTATGTTTATTACTTTTCTGCTTTAAAACCAGTATCATCAAGTAATGTTTATTTTTAGTAGTCTTGTGAAAATTTGGACAGAAAAACAAGAATGATATTAGCTGTATTTTCAGCTTATGACAAAGTTTTGTGTTACGTTGTGTACATGATATATTTTCATGTATAAAAGTTTCAGATTAAAAAAGTAATTTAATTTTAAATTGTTGCACCTGAAGATATTATCATATTAACCAACAGATAGTATAATGTCTTCATTTGTGGCTTGTGTAAATCTGTCTACCATCCAATGCACAAAGAATCGTGAATTTTTGCAGTGGGCCATTCAAAATGTTGCGCACAAAATGCTTGCATCATATGGTGTCAACCACAGTCGCCTATGTTAATATCATGCGATGTCAACCACAGTCACCTACACTAGCATCATATGATGCCAATCACAGCCGCCTGCACTAACATCATATGATGTCAAATGCAGTTGTCTACACTAACATCACATGATGCCAACCACAGACACCTATGCTAATATCATATAATGTCAACCGTGGTCACCTATGCTAACATCATATAGACAGCCTGGTAATAGAATGAAAGCTATAATCTTCCTATACTAAAAATGTATTTCCAATAGGTACTTACCTCATCTCACAGATATAGCTATTCTCGTTCAGTGCTGCCCTCTATATGCAATTTTTTGCATGCCACAAGCCTTGCACTCCTATGTTCACAATGATTGTGGTTCAACTGTGTCTTGCATGCAAATTATCATGCAACAACCCTCCATCAATACGAGTATCACACACATCCTCCTAACGCATGTGACTCCCTCTATCTGATTCTAACAAACTATCACTACGAGTTTTGGCAGAAAATGTAAGCACCAGTATTCAGTGGGGAGGAAGAGTGAGAAGCATGAGAGGTGGTAAGTACCTATCAGAAATACATTTTCAGTATAGAAAAATTCTAACTTCCTATATGGTACATTACCTCCGCTCACAGATATGGCTAGAACTCCACATTGAATAGGTGGAGTGACTGGTGCAAGGGATAGAAAGAAGCATTCAAAGAATACCCTAAAAGGGGAGATCCTCATAGTAGAGGGTCATACATGGGAGATTGCACCACTTCTGTACCAGGTATATTCTATGCCAGTGTGAAAAAAGGTTTCACAGACATTGGTGGAAATTGTAGGAGCACATCAAAAAGGGAGAGAAAAATGGTTGGATAAGGATCCGAACCACCTTATATCAGAATCTCAATCCCTTTGAAGAAACATCAGAGAAGTAAATCTCCACAGACAGTAATGTTGGTGAGAGTAAAAAGGATGTGCCCCAAGGTGTTGAGTGGCTAGGACATGATGGACCGTACTCAGCAAGGCAACTGCTCCAAAACCCACTCCACAAGGAAGTGACATCTGAACGATCAGAATAATAAAGATATCCCCATATTGTGCAACAGACAGGAACTGCAGCAACCTGCATGTTCATCCACCATGACCCACAACACGTTAGTAATGAACATGAGGTTAATTGAGTGAGTGAACAGAAACACCAGTAATACATGTGTGAGAACCTATGTTGACTGGTCTTGCTCTGAATCCAAAACCCAGCCATCTGGAACTAACATCCATGTGAGGGTAGGATGAGGGATACCAATCGAAGGGGTGAACTGCAAGTTTGATGGCTCACTCCAAAATTACAACATCCCTGCAGATAAACCCATTCAGAGATGGAGCATCAAATTGGAGAACATATTGTCATCTACACCAGCAGAACACCCTGCCCTACTCTCAACTGACTGGATTCATTATTGTTTGTATTGTATATCACTATCACATTCAGGAGTATGCCTCCATGGTCCACCACCCCAGTAGCTTAGAACTGGAAAGTGGTAATGACTCCCAGACTCCACTGGAAGGAAAAAAGAAAACATGGTGAAGAGTTCAGAGGAACAGCAACACTGGAGACAGTGCAACGGGTGACCAGGAAAACTCTATTTTGAAATGCAGACTACTCCTGATTTATTCAATCTAAGGAATGGCAGGGATGGGCAGCTATCTTATGCTTTACCCATGAAGTTGTATGGGTTAGTACGGTCCAGAACGGGTATATTAATGAAGCAAATAT
>NW_013665716.1:205160-214185 GCF_000517525.1 Limulus polyphemus
AGGAATGGCAGGGATGGGCAGCTATCTTATGCTTTACCCATGAAGTTGTATGGGTTAGTACGGTCCAGAACGGGTATATTAATGAAGCAAATATATCATGAGGAAAAAACCTATAAGCGAACTTGTGGAACACCCCATCTCAACAGTGTAAGTTTTGTGGTTATGGAAATTATAAGTGTTACGTCATCATGGCCTTACACTGCAGATTGGACTAGCAACACAAGCCACAGAATGGGATCCTTGAAGAAAAAAGGGACATGTCCCTGAAAAATAAAAGGTATATATATAAAAAAAGTAACTTAACCAGTCACAGTCTCAATGAAGAGTGAAAGATGGCAACAGGTAGAAGATGGTACCCTGATGAGGAAGAAACAGCTATCCGAAGCAGATAATGGGAGATGAACATATGAGGTGTAATCCCAGTGCTCAATGGAAGAAATACCTCCAATGTACAATGGGGTTAAGATGCAGATAAAATGTAAGGCACCTAATCAGAGTGAAGACACCAGGAATGGATTATGGGAAAAAAGAGACAAGGAAGAATAAACCAATGGGAATCAAAAGCCAAATCCAAGTGGTAAGGGAAAAAGGAAAAAAAGTCACAAAGAGAGGAGTGGTACCAGGAAATGAAACTGGTGGAAAGGAAACCAACGGAAAGAAGCCTTGAAGGCAATGAAGCAACCAAGAGCATATACACAACAGAGAAGGCCATCCAGATCTCACTGGGAATAAAAGTGGTAGATGGAAGGAAAAGAAAATGACAAAAAAGGAAGAACGTTCCACCCGAGCTGCCAAAGTGTAGGTGAGGAAAAATTGATCCATAACAAAAAAAAAAAAAACAAATGGAGCTGAAGCAGCACAGAAAACCAGACCTGTGCAGGCCAAGAAGAAGCAATTAGAAATACCTGACACGGAGTGGCATGGATGAACAAAATCACCCAGGGAAGATGAGGGATGAAATGAGAAAAATAAAGGTATAAACTGCTCCCAAACCTGACTGAATGCATAAACAGCCAGGGTGGGTGGATGAGGAATGGGAGAACAAAAAAAAAAAAGAGGTACCTTGGAATTGACGAAAAAGGTATATGCTTCCTTCTGAGGAGTACCCCACTAAAGGCAGAGTAATTGAGAGATCACTCCATGGGATGAAGTGTATTGAGATTGGAAAGGTGATTCACAACGAATTTGAAAGCACCCAGAACAAGACATGCCACGAGATGTATGTAAAGTGTGATGGCCCAAAAAGGAGATCCAAGGTTGATCACAAAGGGAACTAGAATAGGTGCCCCTTTGGTGAGTGTTATAAGCCACCACCGTCAAATTGTCGGAATGGGTCATGATTAGTCGAATCCTGATAAGAGGAGGAAAGTGAACCAAAACATGTTGGACTGCCAGACATTCCTGGGTGTTAACATGGTAAGATAGTTAACAGAAATGGTATGGATAACTGAAAGCACCTTCAAATGCAGTCAAAGAGGAAAAGGATGGGCCCGACAGAGTTGGGTGTTGAAAAAGATGCCCAACAAAGACAAAATTGTTAGGTAGGTAGTGGGAAAGACTTCTCCAGCCATCAGAGCTGTGTGTGTGTAAGAAGCAGATGCGTATGTTGTGACAACCCCAGTTCAGAGTGAGCTAACAGAAGTCAGACGACCAGGTTGTGGTGTAAGTACAATCCCCCATCATGCTGAAGTCAGGTAAAACTCTGACCAGCCGACAAAAGACATACGGATCCAAAACAAGCTGGAAGGGAAAGGCATAAAACTTGTACCCAACCCCGTAGTAAAGAAACTTAAGATAGCATCATGAGAGATGAAAAATAGGAAGATGGGTATCAGAATATGAAACATCTACTTTGGTCATCCTTAGTCCTGGAGAAATTGCCCACCAGAGTGTGATAAAAGACAACATATTAAAATGAGAAAGAACAAATAAGTAATTGAAGTGGGACAGATCAATCACAGAACTCCAATCTACATCGAGAATACACGACTAATGGAGGAATCTTTAGAGGTAGGACAGGTAAATGACAGGAAGGTGCAGAACATGGAACATAAATAAAGATTGCAACAGCTCAGAATGACACAAACGAACAACCAAAAAAAGAAAAAAAGTAATGTTGCATCACAGACACCCCACGTGATGCTAAAGTCACAGAAGTACCCACCCCCCAAAAAACAAATGACTGGTGAATAAAAAGAGTCGTTCGTAAGTCCCAATTCGAAGTAGATGATAAATGAACTTGCTACAAGTCAGTGTTTACCACAGAATATCCCAAACGTGTGTAAGAAAAGAGCCGAAGATGGCAATCGCCCCAAAATAGAGGTAAGGAGGGGGGGGAAGGTATCTCACAAAAATCCCCAAAATATAAGTGGAATGCCTCAGAAAGGAGGTGTATGGTGGACAATTCCTGTAGGAGAGTCTAAAGGGTAAGATGAAGGCTGGAAAATGTGGCAAGGAATAAAAGTATAGGATTATCAGAATCTGACCCCATACAGGCAACAGAGATTCTAATTGCAGAGAATCAAGAAAAAACAGCAACAATCAGCCTAATGGGAACCTACGGCAAAATGAACCAAAGTCCATGGAGGGTGAGGCATGCAAGCACCCTCTCTCAAACGAGGGACAAAAAGGCTCAGCATGAACCATAAAATCTGGAGAAGGAGGGGAATGAAATACTAAGAAACATGTCTAAAAAGGGCCTGAGGTAGGCCTAGAAAACTCCACTGTAAAGGTCTGGGAAGGTATGTCATAATCAGATGAAGAAAAACTGTCAAAATCTACGTCATCCCAAACAGGTTTGGCAGTTTTAGGAGGAAGGCAAGCCATATTGGGAGAAGAAGGTAGGGCAGACCCTGGACCCAGGGGTCCTCACAAACTAAATTAATAGTAAGAAGTATAAAATATAAATAATTATAAAAATGAAATAGTCATTATATTGTAAAAGTAAGCAAGTTTGTATTAACAATAACAAATTTATTAGATGGTATGTGTTGAAGAAAACAATATATTTAACCTAATTTATGATTTACCAGTTAGATGAATTACAGGTAAGCCTAAAATAACAAAGACACTTGTTAAGCCTAATCTAACATTGTAGTACAAAGAATATCACTAAGCTCTTATTTAAAATCCTAACCTTACAAAAGTATTTTCAAATCTAACTTATGTTATTGAACCCAAAGAACTACAAATAATAATATAAATATAAAAAAAATATTCAAAAATCTATAACAGTATTACAGTTTATCTCTCTGAAGTCAGCGAATCATATTCAAAATGTGTGGCTCCCAAACCCAAGGCCCAGTGAAGGTTAACTCATATAACGATTAATCTCCCGACAAATTAAAGCCAACAATTCCTCAGTCAAATACCGCCACCTGAATTCTGTGTGGAAACATAAGCTTCTGTAAAAATATAAAAAAAAGTTAAGAACAATAAAGGTAAATTATCTCTTAAAACTGTTAAAGTGGAGTAAACCCATAGAAAAAAAGAAAAGAAAAATATTTCCATTTTCTATGAAATTTTCAAAAATGTGGGAAGAGAGCACAAACAAAAAAATATCTTGATAATAGCACTGCCAAACAAAAAGTGATAGTTTGGTAGAATCGAATAGGAGTCTCATACGTCAAAAAGGTGTGTCGCACTCCTATTGGTGGAAGGTAGTTGCATGATAATTTGCATGCGAGATGCAGTTGAACCATGATGATCGTGGAGAACGTGGGAGTGCAAAGCATGTGAAAAAATTGCATACAGAGGGCAGCACTGAACAAGAATAGCTATATCTGTGAGAGGAGGTAATTTATCGTATCAGAAAATGCTTCACTCACTAATGGCTGTTTATTGTCTAATACACATTTTGCTGGTAATCCTTACAGTCCTGATGTTAGAGCTAAATAACTGTGCTTCTTGATGCCAGTTTAGAAAGTATATATATAAATAAACAGTCAATAAATGTTTTTATGCCTGACAGCTTTATTATTTTATTTTATTTTGGTATGTGCATTCCAGATTAACATGTTCATCACCTGTCCTTCTTTGAAAAAACACTAGCATATGGGAAATATATGCATAAAGCACATATAGGAACATTAAAAATAAAAACATCAACAAGCACAAAACACACCTGTGAACACAAATAGGTAGAAAACTTCTTCAATCCTTCAGTATGTTGGTTCAGGAGTGGAAAAGTTTTGAAGAAACGCTCAACTGAAGCCACATCACCATCACACACTGCTTTATCAAACTTCTGCATGACTATAGTCTTCAGTTTGAATTCAGCTTCATGAAGCCTGGAGAAAGCTTCTTCCAAGCTACTTCCTTCAAAAGGCAGTAACATTCATAACTTTCAACAGATTCAAAAAACTAACAAACATGGGATTAAATAATAAGCTCTTAAAACTTCTGTACAAAAATAATTAAAACCGGATAAAGTACTTGATACTTACTACAGAAAATCATAAAAAATAATGAAAATATCCTAATTCTTAGCAAAATAAAGTGCACACTTAAGATTCCTCATCATACAGTAGAAATGTATGATTGGATTTAGAGCAAATATAGCTATTTCTTTATTCAATCTTCAAATGAAAACAAAGAAAACTACAAAACACCCTATTTTGTGATTTAAGGACAAGAGCTTAATCACGACTTTAGAAAATAAGCAAAATATCACTTAAACATATTATTCAATCATGATGTTTTACCTTCATTACTATCTGCAGCAGACCTTCTCAACACAGACTCGTCCAAACTCAGGAACCTATGAATATGAGCTGCTGCCTAAAGCATGTTAAAGAGAAATAATAGAATAATAATAAAAATAATAAATAATAGAAAGTTTGATTTATTAAAATTAAGTTTACTTATAATCCACTGAAACTTGGTAATTCTATAAACATACAATCTGTTAAACAATTAAATATGAACTAAATGAAAGAGACTCTTAAACAGAAAAATTAAAAATAAAACCTTAGCTAAGACAGTTTTATTTTTCTAAAAGGGTGGTTGGCCTTTGGATTGGGTTACCTTTATGGGTGGTGAATGCAGTAATTTAAGGGAGTTTAAAGAAAGCTTGATAAATATTTAAATGATAAGGGCTGGCTCCGAGTTGTTCTTTAAGCCTAGTTTATTGGATAGGATGGCCTATATTAACCAAAAGGTACCTTGTTGTCCTTAAACACTATGTTCATGATATACTCGTGAATTTGGGCTAGCGAGACAAGTGTATCAAGATAGTCAAATGTTACTCTACCTGTTCATAATCTTCATTTTCTAATGCTGTACTCACTCCATCAGTACAGAACTTCAAGTCCAATATATCCTCAACTCTCTGCATGCATTCGCTAACACGACTCTAAAATCAGATTAAGATTTTCTGTCAATCAAACATAACCTAAACTATATAACTGCATTGACCAAAATAACTCTATATTTGTCCATTTTTAACCATATATAAATATACATCCTTGCCTTTATAATATATTAAAAGGCAAAACCATGAAATAACCTTTTTTGCAAACAAAATTTTTATTTACATTATTATATTATATTTTTAATTACTATACATGCATACACAGTTCTAGAGTAGTTTAAATCTTTCTTGGTTTTCAAATTCTTACACATATAATTCTTGGTAACATTACTGTTTCCAAATATTGAATTTTCCAACTAGCAAATTTTAGTACTAACTTAATTAGCTGTGATCATAATAAGAGTGACATACCTTACCCAAATCCAACTGTCTAACTTTACTACTTATATTTTCTGCTAATGTTGAGGTGAAAGCCACCATACTAGATAGTTGTTTGGCATCTGTATGAACTAATTGAAGGTTTGGCCTAAATGTAATGATAAATAGTCACATAATAATATGGATTTTCCAAGCATTCTGCTGTTACTAATGCATTCAAGAAGAACCAGTATAAGTCTTTTAACTTAGGTTGTTTTTGGTAATTCCAAGCAAATTTGAATCATTGTGTTTTTATTAGACATATAATAGAATTAAATAAACTACTAAATGATAAATAAAACACTAAACCACTGATTTTATTTCCAGCAGTACACTAAATACAGTAAAAACAAGTAAAGACAAAAAACAGAGGTCTAAATTACATGAATTTTAGTTTAATATTTAAGTTTGTGTGTTTTGAGTTTTTTATATGACATTGTCACAATTATTCTATTACAACTCAATATTAGATATATTAGAGAATTGAGTTCCTCTCATTACAATGCACATTAAAAAGAATGCTTTATCTGAACCTGACCAAACATACAATAAACACGTATTTATAAAACTTTTAAGTAAAAAAAAAGTTAAAAAAATACTGATTACTGTTATGCTGTAGATAGCACAATGAGTGTTTGCTAACAAATGTAATTTTTATTTAGTTGAGATTGAAGGTACTTCTTTCAATCTGGAACTAAATGATTAATGTGATTATAAAACATTCTAGCATGTGTTTCAATTTTATTTAAACTTCTATCTAAAATGAAGTTTGTGTTGATATTGTTTTTACAAAAATTAGCTTCCACAGGTAGGTAAAATAAGGGTATTTGACCAAATAAAATTTTTATAAAGAGCATTTTTCTCTAGAACTGATTTACTTTATAAAAAAATGTTAAACTACTCATAAGAACTACATTAAATACAAACTTTTCATACATACAGCATTCTCTGAAGAGACATAACTTTGGCTTCCAAATGAGGTTGCTGATTAAGTAAGTTTTCCAGCTCTTTTTTAGCTTTATCCTAAAAAGAAAATGTAAATATTGCTCATCTAACACAGAACATACTGAAAGGACAAATGAACGTATGGGCCAACAGAAGTCCAAACAGTTGTACTACTGACAGTGAAAGAACCACTAGTAAATTTGAACTGTATGTAAATGTATAAAATATGGCATTTAAAACCCATTAAATTCAAACCTATACCAGAATGAGATAAAGCATTTAAATAATTAGATGCAATACAAAATGTCACTGAAAGTGAAAATAAATGTTTAGTTCCTTTCTTTCAGTTTTCCGATTTATTTTTAATCTACTACAAATTACAATATATTTAGTGACTAGCAGAATAGTATATACTGCAATGGCAAATTAATTTTAATGCCTAGTTATACTTTCAGTTTCATTTAGATGGGTTGATGTTATCATAAATTAAGGCCTGATCCAAGTAGTACCAACTATTATTACTATTAGTATAACTATAAAGTTTTCTACATTCTAATTCTATAGTGTCTTGTCAGTGTCACAACCGCAGTACCACTATATTGCGAGGAATAGCCTTGGAAGTTAGACGAAAAAGTTAGCACTGATTCAATGATGCACTTACCTCTTCTCGACATATTTCGTTATAAGCACTAATTACATCATCTAAGTTTTTAAGTCCAGCAAAATCTATATTCGTACTAGTATCAGTAGTACGGTTTTCATCTGCAAATGCATTAGCAGTTTGTTTTGCTTCGTAATCGTAGTTATACGTAAGCCTACTTCTCGCCATTATCGTCACAATAAACAAAAAGGCTCTTTTAATTTTTGAGGTCTGAAAATATATTCATATTCAGGAAAGATTTCATGCTTATCCAATAAGTTACTCAGTGAAATTTATATATTGTATGAGAAGGCAACGAATTATAATTATATTTTGTGTATGATAATTTGCTATGATTTTAAAACTACTTATATAAATCTTGGCAATGCTAATGATGAAACATATACTAAAAAAAATAAATAAAATAAATAAAATTCGTAACCGAAACCGAAAAGTAGACGCATTGCCAATATAATGGTTGGAGACGGCTTGAATGGGTAATGAAGAAAAACTTTAATATAAGTTTAACATAACATCAAATGTACAACGTTTTGACAAGGTTTTGTCATTATCAAGCCACCTTCAAGCATTATTAATCTTAAAGTGGGTTCCTCGTAATTGAATATCTTTTGTTCCTAAACTTGTTGTTAAGTACAAAACTACACAATGGGCTATCTGTATTGTGCTCTCTATGGGTATCAAAACCCAGTTTTTAGCATTATAAGTCTTGCTAACTTACTGCTGAGCCACTTTAGGCTATATTTTATGTATCACATGTGAAGTTAATCAGTATATGCACCTTTATAGTTAAGTAATCACATAAGTTTATACCCTGTTTAAGCATCATGTTCATCCTCTTTGCAAGACTATATAGAGATATCCTTGTCTAAAAACACTCACAAATGCAGTGCTACTAGAGTATGATTTCCAGTGAATAGAAGATACAGCTGTGTTAATCTAAGTATCAAGAGGTTCATGGATAGAGAAGGTGAAAAGACAGATGTGTGAGTTAACACATTGTTACATATCTGCTTGTTTGTTAATTTCTGGTATAAATTCTTTCTGAGGAACTTCAGCTATACAAGTCCTTTCTTAATTAAAACCAGTTTATTCTTTCTCGATACAACTTTGTAATACACAGAATTTCCACAGTCACAACCGTTCGGTTGACTCAATTATCTATATCTATCTATATATCGTTGACTTTTATTGCCAGGCTTATATACTAAAAAATAGGGTGTCTAGCAAACACTCAGACATTCGTGGGGCTCCCCGATAATTCGAGAAACCCCAGCATCATGCGACTTCCACTGACGTAACACTGCCCATTCCTTAGTATTGTTCGTCCCGAACAATAGCCACTTACATTACACCAATAGATAATTAACAATAACTTAATTAAATGTACAGAATTTGCAAACACAAAAATTAAAATTCAACAAAGTCTCTTAATTTTATAGGACGCTTCTTATTTCGTACTGATCTTCGTCATGTTGGCTTCTGTTTCACATGGGATTCATCTGTTCCATCAGAAAATGTCCCATTAGTGGTAGTAGCTTCATTAACAGCTTCACTGTTTTCCTTCTCAAAACCAGGTAGAGTTTCTTCTTCAACAGTGGCTTTTTCAGTTGACACGGCTTCAGCAGCATCATTTGTTCCATTGTTGACTTTGTTCCAACTGAAATAACCTGGACCGTGATAACGCCAAAGCC
>NW_013665716.1:215163-215958 GCF_000517525.1 Limulus polyphemus
CTTATATTAAAGTTTTCTTCATTACCCATTCAAGCCGTCTCCACCCATTATTAGTCTGAAAGTGAGTTCATCGTCATCGAATTTGCATTGCCAATATGGTTCTTATTTTACAGATTTGTATGAGTACTTTCTAATATTGGCTTTTCGGGGTCTGACATAAGCTGGTGGTTAGGGTACTTGACTCATAACATGCAAGTCGTGGTATCGAAATCTGTCGCCGAACATGATTACCCTTTCAGCCGTGTATGCATTATAATGCAACATTCAATCTCACTATTTGTTCTAAAAGAGCTCAAGAATTGGCGGTGGTTGGTGTTAATTAGCTGCTTTCTCTCTAGTTTATCCCTTCAAAATTAAGGACGGCTAATGCAGATAGCCCACGAGGAGTTTTGCGCGAAAATTAAAAAAACAAACATTGTGTTTCAAACTTTCAGTTTATTTGATACATATTTTGTTAATTTTTTTAAAATTTGTCCTAAATCGTTATTATACACTTTAAGAAACTCGATCAAATTATCAATTATAGAACAATTCTTTTATTTCTTGTTCGAATCTGCTGTTATTTACGGGTTTGTCTATTTGGTACTTGGCAGGAAATCGGTCTTACTTGAAAATAAAACAGATAGACAGGAGCTTCGCCATCAGAATTTATTGCACAGTTTTGTCGTATGGAGGCATCCCATGGTCTTCCACTTTCTGTAGTATCATGTAATATTTCTAAGTTATTGTAACACCTCTGTGTTTGTTTGTTAATTTTCCGTAAAAATTCTTTCCGAAGAAACTTTAGCGTACAAG
>NW_013665716.1:216396-223878 GCF_000517525.1 Limulus polyphemus
GTGACTACCGCTGTCGTAACATTATTGATCATTTAATTTTCGCACTTTCATGATAACAATAAGTCGTTCAAGGCTGCTAACATTGTTTTGTAATACGTGCTCCATCCTGTTGTTTTTTTATTAGGTGACGACATCTAAATGAGCTGAAATTGGAATATCCTTTGCTGACCGGTTATGACGTTAACTGAAACTGACAGCTAATCAATGCTATTAGGGAACAAAGATCAAGAGGTGACACTGTCCACTGGACAAAGGAAACAAGTTGATATTCGGAATGCAAATACATTTTCTTTATCCACCAGTTCTCTTTTAGTTTGGTAGATGTAAGAACGTTAATAGACTGCTACTGCCTGTTGAAAAAAAAAGAGACAACCTTTCTGCTTCTATACTGAGGCCTTCTTCTGGTTACTGTAGGTACTTATGTAATGTTTCATAAAGGTAGTCGTAGCGGTGTGATAAAGCTCAAGTTGTATAAAAGCCAAAACGTATTTTCTTTCAAAGGGCAGTTTTAGTCCATTAAAGTTCTGAAACTTCCTATGTCTACTCGGCCTAAAGTTCCACTGAAACAATGCTCCTAATTTGTCTACAGTAAAGACATGTTTTCTACCACAATACACTTGTGGTTGGTATTGCAGGTTTCAGTCACGAGAGAAGGAAAACTTCATCTCTAAATGTTAACTAGAGAGAAGCAAGTACTATCCACCATTCTTAGGTATGCACGCTAAATTTTCTTTGTATTGTTTTAATGAAGTTTCTGCTTGTTTGTTTTAAACTTGCTGAACCCATTTATTCACACACTAAGAAGAAAACTGTGATACATGTCGGGAAATATATTTTTAACTGAAAATAACACAGTATCTCAGATTGTAGCATGTGTGTAAGCACTTTCATGTTCTTTTGAATTTAAAGAGTTTCGAGCAGTACTTTTAATGAAAAGAATGACATTTTTTTGGAATTGGAAGTATTTGCGACTGAGAAGAAGAGCTTATGAGTGACGAAAGACAGTTTTATTAGAGAGATGACGAGTATAAGAGAGCCTTTCTCCTGGACATAGGACTTTTGCAAATGCTGTGAAGGTCCATGAGAATTATCATCTTGAAAATATTGACTCGGGAGATTTGCTCTTGTCTGGTGCACCCAGACCATTCAAGCAAATGGTTACCCTAAGGTTTTATCTTAGTGGGAGGGAAGCACATAGGGAGATCTATATTGAGCTCCCAGGCTGTCACCAATCAGACCACAGGAGCCCCAGCTCTGGTCAAGACCATCATAGTGGGCAGGGGCTAGATGCACCACTGGTGGTTAGTTTCTGCCAGTCAAAGTTTTCTTCCAAGCAAGTGAGGCAACAGATACTCATGGGAAAAGACCCATTGGCAAGGAACCTTTCGGGGTTAAAAGGCTCTCCCATCCCAGTGACTGCAGTTTGTGACACCCGAGGTTGTGCAGAGATGTAAAATGGACCACTACAAATAGCTCATCACCCTATAGCTATGGACCATGGACTGACTGTTTATATGGGTATTGGAGTCCCTGTGAGTGGCTTCCACCTGGAACCAAGGACATCAGTGGCATCCATTGGAATTAAGAGAGAGAGAGAGAGAAGCTTTGGCCAGACAGACAAAGTTATGTGATTGAGGTCAAACAGACCATACCTCCAATAAAATGTTCAAGGGGAAAGTAAGAAAGGACCTGGATTGATTCCTGAAATTATTGAGGTACATCACTGCCTGGAATAGATGGACTCAAAAGCAGGCTATGCAACACTTGGTTCTGAGCTTAGTTGGTCTGGTTATCAACGCTGGTGAACATTTGGATGAGGACCAGCAATACAAATGGGAACCAAAATGTATGAGACATATCATCAGTTTGACTCATAAGAGAATCAGGGAATCCATCAGGCTATGATCAAGAGTTAAAAGAGGATTGGCACCAAGGGACTCTGCCAGTTGCTGCTCAACAAGGTCAAGCCCGACCAACAATACCAGAGGAGCATAGCACATATACAAATAACCCGTGGCACCTGTACAAGCAGTTAAAAGTGCAAGAAAGTATGCTGTGCTGTTGTTATCAACTTATGATACATTAAGCTAGTAGTCTCCAGAGCTCTGCAGCAAGAAATACTCTGTACATTGCACATATCAAAGATAGAAGGGCACCAAGATGTAACCTCCACCTCTGCTAACATTTGACACTGGTTATTTTGGCCATGAATGAGTTAAGATGTTCTGTACTGGCTTGAATACTGTATGGTGTGTGCCTTCCATATGAAAACTGGCCAAGACTACGTAAGCTCCAACAGAGATGTGTTAATCAAAAAATGGATAGTGTGATCCAGAGCATTGGAGGAAGTCCACCTGTACTAGGGAGCTTATTTCAACAGTTAACTTGTGCTAAATTATGTAAATTGTTAGATGTTGTGAAAACTTGCACTACAATCTGATGATTTGGAAGAATGGGTAACATAACCGACCATACCCATGCTTGTCAAGTTTGTTAATCTTAACAGAACCAACTGGGACAAACCTTTGTCATCTGTGATGATGGTATATAAGGCAATGCAACATGGACCAATGGGCTGTTTGCCGAACCTGCTCATGTTCAGATAGGAAATGTTACTCCCTTTGGATGTGATGTATGGTTCTCCACCATGAGGAGAAGTTCACCAGTGTTCCAGACAGTATGTGGAGTGATAAGATCAATGATGGTGTATGCACATCAATTTGCCGAACAAAGACTTGGGAAGGCAGTATGATGACAAAATAAGTGAAAGAATGCAGCTACTGAGTGTGGTTGAGGTATGTGCCACCTGCATGAAAGTAGCTTGGATTGATTGGTGTAGTCTGTAATGGATACTCTGACAAATATGTCATCTAATGCACGATATTCTTTGTTTGTTTGTTGAATTTTGCACAGAGATGCTTGAGGGCTTCTTGTGCTAGCCATTCTTAACTTAGAAGTGATAGACTAGAGGAGATACAGCTAGTCAAGACCATCCATTGACAACTCTTGATCTACTCTTTAACAACAAATAGTTGGATTGACCATCACATTATAATTCCCCCATGGCCGAAAGGGCAGTTATTTGTTGTGATGGGCTTCGAACCCATGACATGCAGATTGTGATTCGAGTACCACAGATAAGCTACACCAGGCATGAGGCACACAAACATGTATGGAGCATGTCAGTAAGCTTCATCCATACATCACAGACAAGCATCTTGTGCACTGGATTGTCCACAAGTCTGGAGAGGAAACCAATGAGTTATAGGATGATGAGGACATCATCTCCAGTAATCTCGATCCACCTGATGATGAAAATGAAGTTGTTGATACTTATCTTACGGTGTTCAACAAACCAGATGAATAGCTACCGGAACTGGAAGTAATTATCTGCTCTAACTGGCAGATAGACTGTCAACATTGACTTCCAGATCAATACGGATAAGACTAATCATCACAGTTAGAATTATAGTTAGGTTGAAAGCCTTAATACTAAAGGAAGTAATGGTAGTGTTCCTTTTTTACCAAGCTATAAGGTGATACACACTTTAATATATGCATTACATTGTGTGATTTCTATCTGATTATTGAAAGCTAAGATGGCCAAATAGTTAGACGCACACTTACTGAAAGTGTGTAGTACCCCTTGCTTTCCGAGACGCGAATGTTAATGTGCATACACTACACTATATGGTTGTTGGCTGATCATCAAACTTTAGACAATAATTAGTTGGTGCAAGTAATGATTGAAACTAAATAACGCTCCTTGCTTTATAAGGTATTAGTTCGTGAGGTCCAGCAGAATGTAGGGCCTGCATTTTGTGATTTTATGTTTAATCGTGATCAGGTTGAAATATCGGTAGTTGAATGAAATTGTGAGTAGTGAATGAAATTCACAAATAAATGGTTTAGGTATTATAACAAATATACTTACTTTGTGTACCCAGTGTTTTATTTGTTTGTAAAAGGAATATTTCCAGTCATGCATACTGAAATTTGTTTGATAAACTAACAATTGTACTGACTACTTTCTTAGTGTTGTTTTATTATAAACTGAGATTTGAAGCGTGGAAATGACGGCTGTAAATATAATGAGAAAAACAAATGATAGCACCCATCCTGTGAAACCTTGTAATTCGTGCCATAACTATTAAACAATTTGTAAATGAAAGAAAGTCCCTAAGGAAAAACAAGGAGAGTGTTGGCAAGAGTGAACAGTCAGAGCAGAAATTAAGGTACCTAACCCGAGTCACTTTGATTGTTCCCATTGGAACTAAGCTGATGGTAGGCTAAGGATGAGGGAGGGTTGAAGTGTTTGGTATGAATGTTCCTATCGTCTGGCAAGGACAACAAAGTGCAGCACAATCACAGGTAGATGGTCAAATGCAAACCCAGGAAATGAGAAGATTGGGAAGTCCTTGTGTTCCTGGGACACGTGTCCTGCAATTGATGATGGGCATGAGTACACATTAAACCTGTAGATGTGTTGCTTGACCAGTATCTAGTTCATAGTCACATCCACGTGTACTGACTCCTCCTCCCCTTAACCTACACAATCGTCTGAACCTTTGATCAGTTAGAACTCAGTCAACATTTGTATTTGAATCTTGACTTTCAATATTTAAAGTCAAGTTCTAGCCATGATCAGCCTGTGTTTCATCGATTAGCCAGTGGTTCTCATGCTTTGTTCCAATTCTAGTTCCTGTTTTCTTTTCTCTTGGATTGTGAAGATAGATTCCTTATTGATTTTTGAAGCCTTGTCACAAGTAACATGAAGTCATCGAGGAGATGAATAATTCTTGGTTAACATTTATCATTAATGAGCTAATTGGTGAATATACATTTCTTGTTGACATGTCTGACTTGGGAAGCTCACCAAAGCGTTAAACAGGTTGGTGCTTATGTATTCAAGGGCTAGCTGCCTGTGATGACTGATGAAGGCCCTCTTGTCCCTGGGAAGTATCCAGCATTGGATCATTGGAGTCGAAACCATTGCATCAGGAAGAGCTGAGCCTCCAATCAGCTCAGCAGCAGGGTTCAGTACCACTGTTTATGCTACCCGGAATTGGAGACTGAAGAACAGATGCCAGTGATTTGTCACATCATAATGTGTGGGATGACCACAAGGAAGATATTACATACGTGTTCGCATCTTTGATGGGCTCACAATATTCCTAAGCCTAAAAAGAGCTTTCTTGTGCTAGATGTATCTCAAGGGACGTCCAAGTCCTGGAAAGTTGAAGGTGGGGCAGACTTCAACAAGACTTCGATGTAAGCAGTTAAGACCAGAGTGATGTCATCGACAAAGGATATAAAATCTCGAGGGCTGGAACTGGTGAGAGATTCAAAATAACATAAGCCATCTTATGTTCTAAGGCACCAACGGCAAAGCGACCAATATAGAAGTCTCAAAAGTGCTTTAACATAGAATTCCCTTTCAGGCCACTTAAGGTGATTGTTAACTGGCCTATGTTAAAACAGGACAGGGTATCCGAAGCTCAATAAAAACTGGTGTGGCCCCAAGCAGATCTGAAGATATCCATGGTCACCACTCAAAATATGACGACAACAGTGGAAGTTCTGCTAGCAAGGTTAAGTGAACAGAATGAAGCCTCAACCACCTTTGATGCGGAATTTAGTTTATCATAATGTATTTTGTATGTTTTGAATTATATTTTTAACTTAGAGCTCCATCTGCCTTCTGCACTCACGAGTGCATATGGAATACAAAGGCCTAACTGTATTTTATGTTTTATTAACATTTTATTTTATATTTGCTTGTGCATATATTTGGGCTTTGTTTCATCTTAGTAATGGCATGGCTTCACTCTTTCAAACATGCGAGTATGTGTGAAAAAGCAGGGATTTAAAATTTATAGCATGCATACATATATCATTAAGGATTTGTCACACTTTGAGGGAGATGATTGTTTTCTTTTTGTATTGTTTCATAATGTATCAAATTTTTCTTAAAGAGAAAAGGGTTTGATTTGGTATTTTAAGTATAATATAGAAAAATGTTTTGTTTTTGTAATGCTGTTAAGTGTGATTAAAGTTTATTGGGTCTTTTGTTTTTGTCTGAGTGTTGTGTTAGATTAGGGAAGGTATTCTATAGCATCTTACTTTTGAGTAAATTCCTTCTCAGTTGCTTAATTGCCCAAAACTAGAACTTTGATTTAACAATAAAAAATCGCAAATCAGTTCAAAGAACAAGGCAAGATACTCAAGTGATTCATTAAAAGTAGTGAATGTTTTGGTTTGTAGCGTTAGCTGAAAACTCTGAACTTCCTCTCGCAATCTCAGAAATGTTGCATTGTTTAAATTGTTTGAGACCTTGTAGCCTAAACCAACATTTTTTACCCTTCTTAATATCAGGGATCGGATCGCTGTCTCAGTAAATTGTCGCCGACCATTAAAATGTAAGTACAAAGAAAATACATCTATATTATGTCAATTTTTGTTTGTTTTTGTCGAATCTCAAAGATCGAAAATACGGACCGCCTCCGGTTCAGGGATCGATGATTGAGAAATACTGGCTTAGAGGTAATGGTTTGAAGTACCTTTAAGAAATTATATGAAAATTATTTCTCCATAAATATCAATATCTCTAGGAAATAATTTAAAGGATTTTGACACTTTTGAAGTTCGCTCATGCGTGCAACTAGGATTTTTTAATGGGTGTCACTTTCAGTACACCATAAGAAATATCTCTACCTACGCGAATGTTTGTTTGTTTGTTTTAAAGCAAAGACACATTGGGCTATCTGTTGTGTCCACCACGGGGGAATTGAACTCCGGATTTTAGCGTTGTAAGTTTGTAAACCTACCGCTGTCCTATCGGAGATCTATACGAATATAGTTGATGAGAAAATAACATACTATTTATATTATAGGTTATAATACTTATAGTTATTCTATAATAAAATATGAGATCACTTATATTTTTGCCTTATTTTTAAATCAATTGAAATTAGCTACAATTTATTAATTTAATTCTATTATGTATAAAATATAGTTTAGATATTTAGATACATAACTCATATCATATAGAAAATATTAAGCATAATAATATAATACATAGGAGTTCTTTGTTCTTTCTGTCTAAATTTGCACAAAGCTACTCTAGGGATGTCTGCACTAGCCTTCCTTAATTTTGAAATGAAGTCATAAAACAGAAGAAAGGCAGCTAATCAACATCACCCACCTCAAACTCTTGGGCTAATTTTTACCAACAAATTGTAGGATTGGCTGTCACATTGCAGCGTTCCTGCGGTTTAAAGAGCGAGCATGTTCAGAGACGGGTTTTGATCCTGCAATTTGCAGATTGCAAGTCGAGTGCCTTAACCACCTGGCCATGTAAGGCTCTTATAGGAATTCTAGAATACAAGTTGTGTTTTTCTCAGAGAACCTCTGTATTTACGACAAAAAAAATACAGGACTTTTCTTTTTTTTTAATTAAATTTTACCATTATTGTAGGGCCC
>NW_013665716.1:224359-225737 GCF_000517525.1 Limulus polyphemus
ATAGTTAAAATTAGAAATATATATTCATCAATCTAAATATAAATTTTGCTAGTATATGTGTTTTTCACAAATTTTAAAAGTTTATGGCCCAAATACACCATATCCTATCCTTCGTTTCGTGCATGACCTAGTTAGATTTATTAATGATCTCACGAAAATTTAACTTTCAGTGAAATTTTAAATTAATTTTACATTTCAACAAACCAAAATTTTATGTGTTCAAAAAATACTAAAATATGTTTTAGTATTGGAAGGTAGTTATGTATAATTTTAGGTAAAGCCAAACTGTGAGGCGATCCCTTCTTATGATACTTGGCCTGATCTCCTGATCGGAATTTAGGTCTTTGTGACCTAGGAGGGTCAGGTACTCTGAGACCTCTTCCGCCAATGATACTTGCAAAAAAAAAAAAAAAAAATCCAGACTTTGGGCTTCGCGCTCATCACGTGACACCAATACTCCCTCTGGCGAAAAAACAGTAAAGGTGTCTTCAAGTCCAAATTAAAAACATCTCCGACAAGATTATAATACATTATGAAAAAAATACATGGTTTCTAATACATAAAGACAAGAATACTAGAATACTAATGACGCATTCAAGTAAGATGTTAAGAACTGAAAGCAAGAAGTAGTCTCGTTATTTCTGCCAATGGAAAGTAAACAAATGCGTTTTAAATTTTACGTTTCTTGAAAATTACTATCTTAAAAAATAGTTGATTTATTGCTTTATCCCTTAACATTATCTATCTATCTATATATATATATATCTTTGAAATACAGAACATGTGATTTTAGTTCTACTGTAGTTGTTAACATTATATATATTCTATACATTAAGTTACAGTAATTGCAAAGCTTATTCTACTATTGTAACTTTTCGAACAATATTACTACTAAGGTTATGGCCATGATCAAACACTATTATGAGATTAATAATAAACCATATCGTCCTTAATAGGCCCATTGTAGTTTTTGAATAAGACAAGTGTTTGATAGTATTTTGAGTCTACTTATTTGTTTCAAGCCCTGCTGCTCAGGGTTTATGCTGTGCATCAGAGCTCTTCATGCGAGCTAGATAATAACACAAAATAAAAACTTTACGACAATCACTTAGTTTTATGGGTAGCAGCTGAGAAACGTCGTAATAAGACTGATATTATAATTACCACCTCATATTTAACTGAAGAAATACAGATTTTAAATAAAAAGCGTAAATAATAATGACGATATAATCTATGCAGTTTTCCATTGCCAAAAAGCCCCCCTTTTTTTTAGAACACAATTTATATTATTGGGATATTTACCATAACTGTAAGTAATAGCTGTAAAAACTCAAAACAAATAGTGAAAGACCAATGAAAAATTGCCCACATTTACTCT
>NW_013665716.1:226179-240550 GCF_000517525.1 Limulus polyphemus
TTCAGTTATGTTCTAAGCACAATCTACCTTACTAAATTGTTCCATAACTGTAAGTAATAGCTGTAAAAACTCAAAACAAATAGTGAAAGACCAATGAAAAATTGCCCACATTTACTCTCTTTTCTATAAATTTAGTTGTTCTTGTGAATTTTACAAATTCTTCCGGACTGCAGATACAATAATTTTATAACTTTACTCAAGAGAAGCATTTCCCCCAATCACAATCACCCAATTACAAATCGCCAAACTTCAACAAATTATTAGAAATATGATGCCGTGTACGGCGTGTTCAGAAATATTTGAAATTGTCTAAACTAGTAGCTGAGAACTTTCAAAAAGCTACATAATTTTTACTCACCTTCTGTGAAGTATTATCCTTACAATTTTACAATTAAAATGCGATGCATCATGTAGAACGCCGAATTAAATTCAAAGGACATTATGTTTCAAATTCCATAGATATTATCAAATTACAAAGTATTAACGAGGTAAAGAAAGTAACTGTTATTGAAACATGTTTTCTTTAATAACTTTTTAACAATTATATAATAGCTTGTTTACTTGAGAATTTTATCTAACCATCATATTGCAAGTAACATGAGGACTTTAGTGAAACCCTCATACTATAAGTAACTTGAGAATATTTGTGAGGTCCACATACTGTAAGTAACTTGATAATATTAGTGAGGTCCTCACACTGTAAGTAACTTGAGAATATTAGTGGGGTCCTCATATTGAAAGTAACTTGAGAATACTAGTGGGGTCCTCATATTGAAAGTAACTTGGGAATTTTAGAACAATCCTCATATTACTGTTGACTTACAAAAAGGTTTAGCGAAAGATACCTAATAAGTTCATACTATCATTTAACAAAGTTTTTCCAAACCATTTCCAAATCCCACATTTACTATAGTAAATATCAAAGCATCTGTTGAAGAAGAAAGTACAGCCACTAGATACAGCGTTCTCCGCCTTGTTTCATTAATTGGTGTAAACGTTAGTAACTGGAATGAAAGCTTAATAATTATACTAATATTAACGCTTATGCTCTTATATGGGTTTGACCCTATTCTGGTAGACTACGTTAATATTTGAAAGGTGCTATTAGTACGCTGTAAGATGTCGTTTTAGTGTTTATACAAGTTTTCAATTATTATCACTTTTATTATGAAAATATTAAGAAACTTGTCACTTGGTGTATTCGATTATTTTACTTTATTTTGAACTTGCTAATAAATTTTATTCTTCTTTGGAGATTAAAAACTCATAAGGATTTTCTAAAAAGAAAAGGATGACTTGTTTGTTTAATGAATTTCCCGCAAAACTACTCGAGGACTATCTGCGTTATCCGTTCCTAATTTAGAAAGAATAGACTGGACAGAAAGAGAAAAGGCAACTAGTCTATCTCTTGGGCTATTCTAATCTAATATTGGGATTGACCGTTACATTGTTACGCTCCCATGGCTGAAAAGGCGAGTATATGAGGCAATGGGATTCGAACCCGCAACTTATAGGTTGCGTATCGAGCGCCCTAACCATGCCAGGCCAGGATGACTTATGGTTTCTTCGTATTTCTAACTTAAAGTTAGTTATAAAAAATATATCTGTTTGTTTTTGTAAACATGCAAATCACATAAAAACATTACTTTTAACATAAATTTATAAATTTCGCCAAGAGTATGATTACTCTGATTTTAAATAATTTGCTAGTAAAAAATAGTGAAAACTTTGTCTGTTTATTTCAGAATTATTACGCGCACAAAGCAATGTATGTATAAAACAGTTTCTAAACCTCAACTGATAGACTAGATCCAACGCCAATTGTTGGGCTGCTATTCTCTGACTGAATAGTTTAATCTGATCTTTACTCTTACAGGTCACACAAATTCCCAAAATGCAAAGCACGTTTAAGCAGCAACAGAACGCGAACCATAAACCTCAGATTCACAGTCCTGGAATGCTAACCAACTAGTCCATGCTTAACCCAATCGAGAAGTATATTCGTTCGTTTGTTTTATAAAGTTGTGTTCATAAAGAAACTGGGTTTTATTTCTTGAACGTCAAGGGTATCAGATTCCAACACCCAGCTACACTGATGATGCTGAGGATGTGTGCAGCTAGAAATATTTTTTCGTCATAGTCACCCTTAAGTTTGATATAGTTCATACACTGTTCCATGGGGTTCATCATATCAGTTCGGTAAATTGCAGGTGTTATGTTACAAAGCCAATTGCGTTCGGTTGTTTTAAGAACACTAGTCGTTTGTAGATGTTGATCACATAGACTTTCCTTAAGAGGTGCCTAGAATCAAAACATGAATTGTCACCAAATACTATTATAATCACTGGGCATACACACAGCTTTTTCACTTTACTTTGTTAAAAACTAGATCGTAGTTATTTGTATGTAATTGTACTGTATGCCACCTATCGTGAAAACACGCAATTTAGATTACCTTAGCAGCTGACGGATATTAACCTTTTAGCATAACCATTCATTGGCAGTAATTTACTTATCTAATGTATAGGAAAAAAAATAACAACCTTGTTTCTTTCTGTTTCTCCCAATTTTCTGTAGCTGCGCTAAACGTGTGCATTCCTGTATTCACTAGAACAATTTTATATCAGTCGGGATTTTGTTCTTGGATTTAAAGACACTTTACACAAAATTACTCGATGACACATCTTCTCGTGCTATGGGCTTACCAACTGACTGTTTTTACTAATTACATCTCTGACTAGAAACACTCTGCTGTGTTATTTTGTTCAGTAAGTTCCTTGTAACACGAAGACATATTAGCTTCAATTATTTTTCGTATTCCATTTTAATTTCTTCTGTTATGAAAGTGTGTTAGCTCACACTACTTCTCATCTAACCTATATAAAATCCAGTGTGTGTCACGTCACGCCACATTTCTCGAAATAGGAGTCATAAAAGCGAAAATGCATTTATCAAGATAGAATAGTTCGATTACTGGCTGCCCATTACGATTTTAGTCAAGGAGTGCAAGGGGGCCGTGAAACATTATAAGTATAGTGAGTGTTGGTATTAGTCGAAAGTAACGGACGTAGTGTGGGATCACATAGCCTATTTTCTCATACGTCAAAATATTTATTGTAATACGAAACATGCGAGTTCACACCATTTATCGCATTTCATTATGTTTCTTATAACATGAAACATAACAGTTCATACTATTTATCTTTTGACATAAAACACACTAGTTCACACTATTTATCGTATTTCATTTTATTACATATTTCATCAACACGCTATTGATCGAATAAACTTTTGTTTTTATTTTAAATATTTGGAATTTTTTGTAGGTTTGTTCCTCAAAATCAGTGTTACTTCATAACTTCAGTCATAACAAGCTAAAACATCCATTGTAAACTAACAATTAATGACCCTATCATAAATGTTTTGTGGTTTCCCAATGTATATGTAGTGAAAGATGGTCAAAATAAACGAAATCACTTAAAATTTCAAACAAACGATTGCAAAAACAACGAAAAACCAAGCAAATGTTATATACAAATTTAGCGAACTTTATAACACATAAATAGATAGACTAGTAAGAGCCGTCCACTAACCGTGAGCCCGGTTGATGCAGGCGCGGTCGGCTAGTTCGATTTCCACGTGTCAAATTTCCGGAGCCGAGCAAATTTCACTGTACGAATCCATTTTCAGTCAAAGGATGTCAGGAGCACGAGGCGCTCTCGATCTTCCCTTTCGAACAAGAAAATAAATCGATATTTCGCTATATTACAATTTCAATTAAGTGAGAGTGTAAATGTGAGATGGTTCAATCATATGATGTACTACAGGAGAAAGAATAGCCACAAGAGACAAAAAAGTTTAATATAATATCAAATAAAGCTTTAAAATATACCGAAGAAACCGCAAGAATAAAAAAATACAAAACTTATTGCGTTTAATAGATATGTAAAACATCAAGCAAATATTTGTTTTGTAGTTTCATAACAGCTTCTATGACAAATTTTTAGCTTGTGCAGAAACGAGAAAGTACATAATCTCATGCTGGAGTTTCTTTGACTATTTCTCGACTGTTTTGTATGAGTCCATCTTTTAAGACATGCATATTTTTAACAAAGACAGTTCTAGTTTGCTGTAAAAACTATGCATAAAACAGCCAATCTGTGTAAACGACACTTACTGACTCAGTCTACGTGAAAGTCACCTATACAGTGTCAATCTGAGTGATTATATTTTGTACATGTCATTCTGCGTAAATGCCACTTGTACAGACTTATTATGCGTGAATTTTAATTGTACAGAGTCAATGTGAATGTACCAATTGTACAGAGTCAATGTGAATGAATGTCACCTGTACAGAGTCAGTCCGTGTGAATGTCGATTGTACAGAGTCAGTCCGTGTGAATGTCGATTGTACAGAGTCAGTCCGTGTGAATGTCAATTGTACAGAGTCAATGTGAATGAATGTCAATTGTACAGAGTCAGTCCGTGTGAATGTCAATTGTACAGAGTCAATGTGAATGAATGTCAATTGTACAGTCAGTCCGTGTGAATGTCACCTGTACAGAGTCAATGTGAATGAATGTCAATTGTACAGTCAGTCCGTGTGAATGTCACCTGTACAGAGTCAATGTGAATGAATGTCACCTGTACAGATTCATTCTGCGTGAGTGTAATTTATACAGGGATAGTTTGATACAAGGAATTTTGTTGTTGTTTGTTTGATGTTAAGCACAAAGCTATACAGTAGGCTATCTGTCCTTTGCCCACCACGGGTATCGGAACCCGGTTTCTAGCGTTGTAAGTCCACAAACATGCCGCTGTGCCACAGGGGGAGGGGTGATACAAGGAAATCTTCAATTTTGTTATTATTTCTTAACTTTGACATCTCAAGATTTGGTTAGTGGTACACTGGCTTAGCCAGTTAACATTTTCTTTCGTCTTTTCGATAATGATATCTACATTTCATTCAGATTTGTGTTCTTTGAAATGCTTATGTTGAATAGTATCAGGATTGTTTTGTTAAAGAAAATTTGTAATTAATAGAAACACTTTGCGTTTCTCCATCACAAGATGGCGTGGAAACATCGTATTGCAATTGGTTTCTATCGTGGGAGTTCTTTTACGTTATTAAGAAACGTGTAATGTAATGACACTCGCGCCCTTGTCAGACGTGGTGTGCGCACGCTCGGCATGTTTACGGACTGACCAATCAATGGCTGAGAAGAATGATTTATCTCTTACTGCAGGGAACTCTTGTATCATGTACCGCGGTGACGTTACTGCTATACGTAATGTAAAGTGACGTCACTTTACACAAAATAATACTTCGAAAAAGCTACTAGTTGCTCAAAGACGAACAATCTCATGACTAGTTTGTGCTTGTAACAATTCCTTGGAATAGAGAGTCAAAACACCCTAAAGATACATCATAGTTGTAAGTAGGATATTAACGTTTATTTATGTTTCTTGTAAAAGATAAGCTTCTATAATTATGTAATATAGTTTGTTTGTTTGTAATTAAGCACAAAGCTTCACAATGGGCTATCTGTGCTCTTACCACTACGTGTATCGAAACCCGGATTCCAGCGTTGCTACGTCTGCAGACATACCGCTGTGCCACTGGAGGGGGGGGGCTTGTAATATAGATAGACAGATAAAAATATAGATGGAGAACGAGAAGATAATTTGTTGGATAGTGTGATTAATAGATGAATGGTATAATAATTTAAAAGGGAAGTTAAACTGAAACTATCTTCAAGCAAGATTAAAACGACAAAATATTTGATAACTGAATAAAAACAGCATTCATCTACGGTTGTCACAAAACGATTGATTGAAACAATAAGTATTTCTAAGATTATCTCTTTTGTTGTATCATATGTAGGATTTAATTTCTAACGGACATCGTGTTTATGGAGTATATGCATTAATATACTATCGCTCTCTCTCGCGCGCTCTTTATCTTTTTTTTTTTTTTACTGAAAATAATAACACAATATATTCTGTTTGTTGTTAAGCTCGAAGCTACACAACAGATTATCTATAATTTTCTCACCACGGGTATCCAAACCCGGCATTTTAGCATTATAAGCTCTCGGCTTATTGCTGAGTCACCGGGAGTAACATGTTGAATACAACATTATTGTCATTCTTTATTTCAGCTACTTAATAAATCCATATTAATATAACAGTTCCGGTACGTACTTCTTTACGTTAAAGTTTGATAAATGCAGGGTTTTGATATTGGAAATATTTAAGAGTAATATACATACAATTCCTATATATATATATACATTGACTGAGTGTGATGGTCTACCTACGTAAAAAGTTTTGAACGCACTTTTTAAACTCACTACTAGTAATGAACAGTTTTAAATAACAGTATTTATTTCCAACCAAAAATCAGCAACTGTCAAACAAACATTTTATAGTAGGACTATTTTATATTTTCGTAAAAATTATGTTTCAAGATCATCAATTGCAAAAAAAAAGGAATAAGTTACATTAGATAAACGATGGACTGTCCTTATAACATTATGGTGAGTTTTGGATATTCACAAGACTTTAGTCTAACTGGCATAATAAACAACAGTGTAGTGATACAAGTTAGAGAAATTGTTTAATACATTTGCCATAAGAACATTTTCCACAACAGTTTGTGATTAAAGTGAATAAATAATAGTTAATTCACGCCCCAACGAGCATATTCACCAATAGTGTAGTTATTAAAGTTAGAAATCAATGCTTAAAACACGTCCTATCGAGCATATTCACCAATAGTGTAGTTATTAAAGTTAGAAATCAATGCTTAAAACACGTCCTATCGAGCATATTCACCAATAGTGTAGTTATTAAAGTTAGAAATCAATGCTTAAAACACGTCCTATCGAGCATATTCACCAATAGTGTAGTTATTAAAGTTAGAAATCAATGCTTAAAACACGTCCTATCGAGCATATTCACCAATAATGTAGTTATTAAAGTTAGAAATCAATGCTTAAAACACGTCCCATCGAGCATATTTCATGATAGTATAGTGACTAAACTGAGAAAACGATGCTTAACATTACGTCCCCAACAATCATATTCTGCAATAGCGTAGTAACTAAAGTGAGAAAACGATGCTTAAAACACGCCCCAACGAACGAACGTATTCAACATTATTGTCGTGATTAAACAGAGAAAGTTATACTTAATTAAAGCGAGAAATTAATTCTTTATAGCTCATTATTTCATTTCTGTAGTGCATATTGGTGTTTAAAAGGCATTTTAATAGTAATAATGAACGTCCTTATAACACCAAAGTTGTTATTTTTCTTTAATTGGACACTCAACGTTTCGCTTTACACTTTTAGTAGAATGTTCCTGAAGAAGCTGTAAAGCGAAACTTTGAGTGTTCAGTTAAAGAAAAATGTCAAATTTGGTTTCATAAGGTCGTTTATTACTAATATTAAAATTATTTGTACCTATTCCAAACGAACACATTGAACAACAATTTAGTGACTAAAGTGAGAAAACAATGTTTAATACATGCTCTCCAACTGCTTGTAGTTAGAACACCTGATCTCTTTATGGTCGCTAACTTTTGTCACATTCAAGCCTATGATCTCAACCTTTTCTGGCTTACTTGTCAGTGTGAAACTCCATTTTCCATCTCATACAGCCTATTAGGAAATGAATTGAATTTAAAATTGAATTTATGGATATTGGTGTCGGCATTAAATTTTGACTTGTAGGCAATATCAGTTATAACTCACTATGTCAGTTTCTTCAGTGTCAGCGTTACGTTTTTATTTGTAAGCAGTAACGACTGTAACTGATGGCATATCATAACATATTCTACTTTGCTTTCGCTCAACGGTTCATAGAATTATTAGTTTGTTAAGTGTCGGCATCATGTTTTGCCTTGTAGGCAGTAATGACTACAACTGACCTTATCAGTTTCATCTGTGTCGGTGCTATGTTTATGAGTTGTTTTAACGTGTGTCGAGAAACGGTTTGCCATCCAATTTACGAAGGTGTTTCAAACATTAGAACTCTACGACACATATGCATGTGCAGTACGTTTCCAAGGTATAAGATATACATAATTTTCATGGGTATACTGATAAATAAAACTGAGTTGCTAAGGGATTGGTATATCATCTTCATGTGAACACCGATGAATAACAGTGAGTTGCTAAGGGTTATAGCACATCATCTTTATGAATAACATTGAGTTGATAAGGGTTATAGCACATCATCTTCATATATAACATTGAGTTGATAAGGGTTATAGTACATCATATTCATATATAACATTGAGTTGCTAAGGGTTATAGCACATTATCTTAATGAATAACATTGAGTTGCTAAGGGTTATAGCACATTATCTTAATGAATAACATTGAGTTGATAAGCGTTATAGCACATCATCTTCATGAATAACATTGAGCTGATAAGGTTATAGTACATCATCTTCATATATAACATTGAGTTGCTAAGGGTTATAGTACATCATCTTCATGAATAACATTGAGTTGCTGAGGATTATAGCACATCATCTTCATATATAACATTGAGTTGCTAAGGGTTATAGCACATCATTTTCATGAATAACATTGAGTTGCTAAGGGTTATAACACATCATCTTCATGAATATTATTGAGTTGCTAAGGGTTATAGCACATCATCTTCATATATAACATTGAATTGCTAAGGGTTATAGTACATCATCTTCATATATAACATTGAGTTGCTAAGGGTTATAACACATCATCTTCATGAATATTATTGAGTTGCTAAGGGTTATAGCACATCATCTTCAGATATAACATTGAATTGCTAAGGGTTATAGCACATCATCTTCATGAATATTATTGAGTTGCTAAGGGTTATAGCACATCATCTTCATATATAACATTGAATTGCTAAGGGTTATAGCACACCATCTTTATATATAACATTGAGTTGCTAAGGGTTATAACACATCATCTTCATGAATAACATTGAGTTGCTAAGGGTTATATCACATCATCTTCATGAATAACATTGAGTTTGAATATCGATGTATAAATTTTTATATTCCTACGGAACTGATAAAGAAGAGAGTCGGAAATGTAACGATTTTTTATTAAAAAATAGAAAAATGTGTAATATTAGAGATGTTTTGGAAAAGAAGAAGGAAATGTGGTAATAGTAGTTGGTATTCATAATCTATAAAACGAAGTTCAGTCTATTCAGCGTCTATGAAACGCAAACCAGTGAACATTATGTTTGCTTTATTCAGTGTTATCTTACTGTTATATATAGATTCTAATTTCCTCTCCGTTGTGAACATATAAGGAAGCCACCTTCCTAGTATTAATCACTACAGAATTAACGCATGTTTACCGCTTGTAAAACGTGTTTCCTACAGCAACATCCTCTGTGTTAAAAACAACATTTAAGGTGGGATCCTAATTATTGCTGTAACGTGCTTAAATAACAGTTGCATGTCTGTCAAAATACGAAAAACAAAACTGGTGACATTGGAGAGTATTCGCGGTTTTTTATTTATTTTTTCATCAAACTGTATTAGCCAGGCTTGTAAGCACTGTCGTGTAATGCCCTCTGTAGTTAAAAACAATATTTTTACACATCTCAATCTTAGTACCTCCACCTCAAGGGTAGATTAGCCGTAAGCTTGAGGGTTTATAACGCTAAACATTGGGATTAGATATAGGCGATGGTCACATCGCAAATAGTCTGTTGTGCAGTTTTGCGCTTATTAACAAACTGACAAACTTAATGTTAGTATATTCTGTATTATATACAAAGACACATTAATTCACAATCGAAATTTTCTTTAGTAAAATTTAATTCGCTTAGATAGTATTATTAATATGAATGGTCTTATAAGTAGCAACAACCTCATTAAAATAGGGAACTGGGCAGTATGGGTAACAAGCGAGATCACTCATGCGGGTTTGCTTAATGATGCTAAAACATTTCTTATTAATAGGGGGAGCAATTAACCCAAGTGCTTTTCTTCACAAACATGGAAAATAGGCGACTGAATTTCTTCTAATAATTTGAGGATATTATGAAGTGAACACATGTAAACTGCTAGTTTCGAATTCAGGGTAAAACAAAACCTTTCAAACCGTTGTTCTTTGGCATAAAGAATCAGTTTGCACTCTTTTTATTAAGAAAAAAAACAAACTTGATTTGGAGTATACTCAGACCTTTAAATTAACAAAATTATGTTAACCACAAAAGTTGAACGAATTGTTTTCATCAAATAGTATTTCTTATTGTGAAATTCTGGACACCTAGTTTTCTATGAGAAACAGATTCCATTGTAACAAATTTTCATCATTCTAATATTTGGTAACTATATTTCAACAAACACATATTTCAATGTAGTACTATTTTTGTTATTCTTTAAATAGTCCGTGATGGCCAAGTGGTTAGGGCGTTCGACTCGCAATCTGCGGATCGCAGATTCGAATCCCCGTCACACCAAACATACTCGCCCTTTCAGCCGTGGGAGCGATATAATGTTTCAGTCAATCCCACTACTCGTTGGTAAAAGAGTAGCCTAAGAGTTGGCGGTGGGTGGTGATGACTAACTGCCTTCCCTCGTGTAGCTTTGCGCGAAATTCAAAACAAACAAACAAATAGTCCGTGAAACGTCATAGCCAACCATAAACGTACATAACTCTATCTGCAACATGATAAACAAGAACAACAAGTACACTTTTCCCTGGTATTTCTATACTGCTCAAAATGTGCTTGGAATAAAATACAACTCAAAGAAACTTTTGTGTTGTGTTAAGTGGTGGAGTACTTGAGTGAACAATTTTATACAAACCACACGACTGAGACAAATCCAAATATAAAACAAATTCTACATTTTGAAACTAAATTACAAAAGCTTGCAAGTAATTGTGCATCCGCAGTTAGAACTTGCAATATAATCCAAGCGTTCGGTTTAGCTATAAATTTCTAAAGTTAATGTATTAAACATTCCAATTATATAATTAGATACAACTTGTAAACCAGGTCAGAGTCGTAGCTAAACAGATTAAGTTGTCAACTACCTACAACAAGATATTTCATTAAAAATAATTAAGTTTTAGTATTCCAGAAGTTTTAAGATTTGTACGGCCGTTAAAATGTTAGATTTGGAACATGACTTACGTAAATTAAAACGTATCACGGCTAATACACTGATATGAGAACTGCAGTATATACTTAAAAAACCAGGACGTGGTAAGAGATTCAGTACAGAGCGAGTCAAATACACAACTTAGCGTTGCCGCTCTGTATAACGGAGCTTTTGTAATATTCTAACCAATGGTATCTAACCCAATTCCATCCATACTAACTACCTCAATCGCATAAAGTTATGAAATTTCCAAACATCCTCGATAAATACTTTTCCTTTTTATTTAAATTTAAATTTATTATATTATTTAAATAATATAATAAAGCATTATATTTTTCCATATTGCACACCGCCCTGTTTTTCGTTTCCACGGTAACGGTAAAGATATATTTGACAACAGTAGACTCGCTGCTAGTTAAGCAATGGAATTATTTGTATAAAACTGTGTTATCTTCATTTATTAAAATAAAATGTTTTTGCTAATATTTGATTTTTATAACTAACATGTATTTAAGTGTTTCGTTTTGTATATATGATTGCTGAAAAAAAAAAGCTTCGACACAGTATGGGTGTCATTAACGGCCTAAAATGCTCCGGATCGCAGAGTAATAAAACATGATAGAAACGTGGGTATAATTAGTGTAGATAATATTGATCATATTATCCGTCGTTGACAATAACGAAAAGTCATGATATACGCCAACGTTGATGGTAATACGCTCGAAGATTGTACTTTAACACAACATCTATAAGGAACTTGACATCACCTGATTTGGATTGTTCCACTTTGGAATACGTAACTGATGCTTGTAGGGAATTTTGGCATATAGAGACGTTAGTAAAAAATCATATAAGGAAGAATTGACTTGTGTTGACATGTTATTTAATATCAACTTTCTAAAAGCAATAAAGTTGCTAAGAGACACGGTTTTCAAAATTGTATGTCGAGCAATTGGTTATAATTTCACAGTGAACGTTAAAGGTAGGATTTAATGGTTATAGGAAATCATGTAGATATGGAAATATTGGTTTGTGGAAATTTTAACCCCGCGAAACATTTATCTCCCATACTTTCGAAGATACAAAAGAGCACGGTAGAAGATACTCAACACTAAGTGGATCCACATGTGGGGAGAGGAGGGGCGGGAGTGCACTGCTTTACCCATAAAGGGCTTAGTAACATGATAGTCAAACGTGCAAAATCCCTGACATTGAAGGTAACGTAAGGATTGTTTGAGCACTGCGCAATACATTCTGGTCAGCAGTCAAAGGTAACGTAAGGATTGTTTGAGCACTGCGCAATGCATTCTGGTCAGCAGTTAAAGGTAACGTAAGGATTGTTTGAGCACTGCGCAATGCATTCTGGTCAGCAGTCAAAGGTAACGTAAGGATTGTTTGAGCACTGCGCAATACATGCTGGTCAGCAGTTAAAGGTAACGTAAGGATTGTTTGCGCACTGCGCAACACATTCTGGTCAGCACTCAAAGGTAACGTAAGGATTGTTGAGCACTGCGCAATACATTCTGGTCAGCACTCAGCTGGTACTGAGAGTGTCACTCAGGGGAAATTCTGGACAGTAAGACGTTGTGCTAGTATTACATTACTTTTATGTAGTTAATATCTAGGCTTCCGTTCTTACCAGGGCAAATACCTGCCCTTTCAAATACAACATGAGAGAGGGTTCTGCTGACGAGAGTATAATGAATATAATTCAGATGATTGGATATAAATACTGTAGATTCACTCAAGTGCTGGACAGGTTACACAGAAAAGGCACGGTGTTGTTTCACCTGCCTATGCTGTCGTACGTCCACCATATGATGACGTAAATGTGTTCTTGTTGATAAATTGGCCCAAAAAACATACTCTAATTAATATAAAGTCCACTCACGTTATTGGCTGCTCACGTGGGAGGTATGACGTGATTAGGATATGGCATGCCATACAAGATCCATTATATCATCGTCATGAGCTATTTTAGGCTCTTATTGTCAGCCATCCTTTCACAACAAACAGAAGGTCAACGTTATCTGCACAGCGCTGAGGTATCACCTTATGCATTGAGCCCGATGTTATGTTTGTTTATTAATATATCGTTGTTATCATTGTTTCAGAGACTGCTGAATACACGTAATCAAATATATATTGTTGAATCCTAAAGAGAGAAGAAACTGTGCCTAGCAAAGATTAAACTTCGCGTTGTACAAATTGCTGATGAAGTTGTCATCACAAAATGTCTGTGTTAAATTCCGCTCAGTGCTTATAGGTTTTTCTCTTAATTTTCGAATGTTCTTAGCTGAATTGTAACGAATGTAAGCTTCAGGGCTTGTAACGCTTAATTTCGGGAATCGACCCGCGCAGTGAACACAGCTTAGATAGCCTATTTTGTAACTTTTCGCCAAAACTTACAAACATAATCAATGTTTCGTTTTCCAATCACGAAGTGTGAAAACAGAATATATATTATATTTTTATATTGGTTTAATATATTATGAAAGTTTACCAGAATTGAGAGGGAAGATTACTCGTTTTGAATATGACTCAACTTAAACTTACTGCTTTTAAACCGGTAACAATTATGAAGGTTAACTTTAACGAAAGCTAATTTCAATCATTTACAAGGCTGCTGACAGAGATTTGGAAATAATCAAAAGTCATGGAAAAAACGTTGAGATTGGTTGTGAGGAGAAGAATTGTTAATTGTTTGCAATAAGAGAGGAAAAATAAGTTGCGTTGTCGTAACTTTGATAAATAAAAGCTATGACAGGTCATGTGTTGCATGGGACGAATGATTAAATCTCATGATTACGTCACTATCAAAACAGCCTTAGAGAAGGAAACATGCATTACAAGATCAAGCATTTTTATACAACGTAACATGTTGGATGTTTATCACAAGAATTTAGTAATGCAGCTTGTGCTTAAAACATGACTTGTTGGATGCCTCTCACAAAAATCTAACAATGTAGCTTGTGCGTAGAACATAACTGGTTGAATGTCTGTTACAACAATTTAGTAAGGTAGTTTGTGCTTAGAACATAACTGATTGGATGTATGTTACAACAATTTAGTAAGGTAGATTGTGTTTAGAACTATACTGGCTGAATGTCTATCAAGGCCCCCCAGTGGCCCAGTGGTATGTCTGATACCCCTGGTTTCGATACCCGTGGTGGGCAGAGCACAGATAGCCCTTTGTGGAGCTTTGTGCTTAATAACAAACAATAACAATACAGTTATGGC
>NW_013665716.1:241394-254608 GCF_000517525.1 Limulus polyphemus
AGGTAGATTGTGCTTAGAACATAACTGGTTGGATGTATGTTACAACAATTTAGTAAGGTAGATTGTGCTTAGAACATAACTGATTGGATGTATGTTACAACAATTTAGTAAGGTAGATTGTGCTTAGAACAAAACTGATAGGATGTATGTTACAACAATTTAGTAAAGTGGCTTGTGCTTAGAAAATAACAGATTGAATGCCTATTGTATCAATTCAGTAAGGTTGGTTGGGCGTACAACATGATAAGTAGGATGTCTATCAGAATAATTTAGTAAAGGTAGCGTATAACGACAGAAAAGAGTATTTTACTGATACAGAAACTTTATTATTATTCTACCAGAAACATAAAATCAAATGATACCATCTTCGGGCCTTTACAAACAAGTAAAAACTGATGGATTCAACAATACAGAAGATGTAGCACTAAATAATACTGTTTTATATTTGTACAGGATATAAAACCAAACAATACTGATGTAGACGCTGTATAGGATCTAAATAATAATGCTGTAGATACTGAAGAAGATGCAAAACCAAACAGTACTACTGTAGACGATCTAAAACTAAATAATACTGCTTTAGATGATGTAAAAACAAACAATACTGCTGTAGACCCTATTGAAGGTATAAAACAAAATACTACTACTGGTAGGCGTTCTTGGTTATTTATAATTATGATGCAAACGATTTGAAACTATCTTTTATGTTGGAGCTACATCATCTTGTTACTAGTATTTATTGTAAAGTTTTGTTACATTAAAAGAGCTTCCTAATGAACTACGCCTATCATCATATTTCAATAACTCTCATAGGAACTCATTCATTGTTTTACTTGTGTTAATTTTCAGAGCACCTCGAGGACACACATGTCAAACTAAGTTACGTCACCATAACGTCATAATTACTCAACACTTCACGTTGTGAACAGCAACAGCAAAACGCTTATGCGATTGTCTTTCCGTGTTCTTCCACACTCTTGGATTTATTTTATAGTTGTTTTTTTCTATAGCATTTCCTCAATTTTCTGTAACTTCGACCACGTCTAAGTACTTTTTTGTATGTAACTTTGTACATATTTCTTTGTGTTATTCGTATATTTTGAAACTTATTACGTTTCTCGGTATTGTTCTTAGCTTATGTAGTTTCGTTGACGGTTCAAATTATTCCTTACATTCTTCTACAATTCCTTACAGGTTTCACATTATTCCCTGACCACTTCTCTAACTTTGTCTACATTTTGAAGAACTTCTAGAATTTTTTGAAACTTTGTCAACTTACATTTTTCGAAATATCTAATATTCTATAATCATCACAGCATTACTTGAATATTTTGCAATGTGTTATGTTCTAAATTTATTGAAGCGCCACTTGTATTTTTCTATCATGTGTAGTACCCTACTTTTATCACTCGGATGACTGTATTTTTTATGTTTAATACAATAGATTATCACAGTACTACTGTTAATTTTTAATGTATAATATCATACATTTGTACGCTGCTTGTATTCTTTGTAATGTGTATTATTCTATACTTATTACAGTACTACTTTTTTATAATGTACTATATTATACACTTATAATAGACCTGCTAGTATTTTTATAAATAAGTAATAACCTAAGCTTATCACATCATTGCTTGTATTCTTTATTATGTAATATTCAAATTTTATCACAGTACTGCTTGTATTTTTTGTAATGTATAATATTCTACACTTATTACACAACTCTTTATATTTTTTGTAATATGTAATATTCTACACCTATCACAGCATTGCTTGTTTTTTGTAATGCGTAATATCCTACGCTTGTATTTTTTGTAACATTTAATATTCATGTCAGGTTTTATAGGGCCGAATTTTTTACAGTAGGTGTCTGTGACTTGTTGGCGAGAAGTTTAAACAATATATGGACAGCACACAATCCACTTGTTTTAAAATAATATATTGAAAAAAGTCAAACATATGTACAAAAATTTGTTACATTATTGGTTATCAGAGTTGTCTCATTTTCGTCAAATTCCACACAGGCGGGTTCAATTACTTTAGAACACCCTTTGAGAAGACAAATTATTTTTCTCTAAATCTGTTATTACAATACAAGCTGTGATACTTTACGGCTAAACTGATACTTACTTACTTAAAGCAATAGAATTTAAAAGGTTCAAGTAACATGACGTCAATTCACAACAATTAAACTATGCAACAAATGATTCGTAAACAGTTGCATAAGCAAATTGGTCATAACTATCGCTTCTAAAATAACTTACTTTAATGCTGACACAATATAAACTAAATAATATTCTCGTATTAAACTTAACATGAGCAGTTGTATATGTCTAACAATTCTATACTTATCATAGCGCTGCTTAAATTGTTTTATTGTGTAATATTCTACATTTATCACAGGACTGGTTGTATCTTTTGTAATATGTAATATTCTACACTTATCACAACGTTGCTTGCATTGTTTGTAACGTGTAATATTCTACGCTTATCATAGTGCTGCTTATATTTCTTGTAACGTGTAATATTCTATACTTATCACAGCGCTGTTTGTATTTCTTGTAAAGTGTAATATTCTACGCTTATCATAGTGCTGCTTGTACTTCTTGTAACGTGATATATTCTACGCTTATCATAGCGCTGCTTGTTTTTCTTGTAATGTAGTATTTTACGCTTATCATAGCCCTGCTTGTATTTCTTATAACATGTAATATTCTGTGCTTATCATAGCGCTGCTTGTATTTCTTGTAACGTGTAATATTCTATACTTATCATACAACTCTTTGTATTTTTTGTAATATGTAATATTCTACACTTATCACAACGTTGCTTGCATTGTTTGTAACGTGTAATATTCTACGCTTATCATAGTACTGCTTGTATTTCTTATAACGTGTAATATTCCACGTTTATCATAACGCTGCTTGTTTTTCTTGTAACGTGTAATATTCTACGCTTATCATAGCCCTGCTTGTATTTCTTATAACATGTAATATTCTGTGCTTGTCATAGCGCTGCTTGTATTTCTTGTAACGTGTAATATTCTATGCTTATCATAGCCCTGCTTTTATATTTTGTAACGTATAATATTGTACAGTCCTCTTATCTCTATTGGAGTGCTCCACAGTGGCACAGCGGTATGTCTGTGGGCTTACAACGCTAGAAACCAAGTATCGATACTCGTAGTGGGCAGAGCACAGACAGCCCTTTGTACAGCCTTATGCTTAACTACAAACAATAATTTATCATAGCACTGCTCGTATTTCTTATAGTATGTAATATTCCACAGTTATCACAACGATGTCTGTATTTTGGTTTTGTAATGTGTGTAATATTCTACACAACATTGCTCGTATTTTTTAAATTATATAATATTCTACAGTCATGACAACGCTGCTTGTATTTTCCTATAATTTGTAAAATTCTACTCTTGTGGTGTAACTCCTTGTATATTTTGTAATGTTTAATTTCCTGCTCTTACCACGGTACTGTTTGTATCTTTATTATGTGGAATATTCTACGTTTGTCACAGCTTTCCTTGTATTTTTGTAATGTCTTATATTCTGCACTTATCATTCCCACTTGTGAATGAACGATAAGTTTGAGAACTTCTAATGCTAAAAGTCACGTTTCGAAACCCCCTGTAGACATCACATATAGTCCACTGTGTAGCTTTGTATTTAACACCAAACAAACGCTTATCATGGCTATGTTTGTAGTTTCCTATAATATTCTGCTTAGATTTTTGGTAACTTAGAATATTCTACCCTTATCTCATTGATGCTTGTACTTTTTTTGTAATGTGTAATGTTGTACACTTATCACATCACTGTTTGTGGCAAGTGTGTAATATACTACATATATTATAGCGCTGCTTGTATATTTTGTAATGGACAACGTTTTACACTTATCATGCATTTTCTTGTACCTTTTGTAATGTAGTATTATATAGTTATCGCAGTGGTTCTCGTGTGTCTCTATAAAGTTAATATTCTAAACTTACCACGGTACTAGTTGTATTTCTTGTAATGTGTAATATTCTATGCTTATCATGACATTGCTTGTATTTGGAAGTATTCCACGCTTATCGTAGTGCTGCTTGTATTTTTTTTGATGTACAATATTCTATACATATCATAGCACTTTTTAAATTTTTATGTAATGTGTAATATTTTACACTTATGACAGTATTGCTAGTATTTTTTCTATTGTGCAATATTCAACTACTTTCACATCGTTTATTGTATTTTTTTATAATGTGCAATATTATATGTAATTGTAAAAAAAACACACACAAAAACGCCCATTAAAAACAGCAAAAGTGAAAATCTTTATATATCTCCCCACGGACCCAATGAACCTCCCAACCAAATTTGGTGAAGATTCATCCACAGGAGGTGAGGTAGTGGTAAAAAACGCACAAAAAAAAGTCCATACAATCCGTAAAACTGAAAGTTTGTATGTACTCCCGTATAGACCTAATGAACCTCCACACCCTGCGAAGTAGTTACATGGACATAAAACAGACAGTGCTATTATATTTATATAGATACTTATCAGAGCGTTGCTTGTGTTTTTGTAAAGTGTAATAATCTACACTCACGATGTATGTGTTTAATGTGTAATATCTAGCACTTAACTGTTTGTATTTTTTATTGTTTGATATCCCATAGTTATCACAGCACTGTTTGAATATTTTCTAGTGTGTAATATTCTACACTTATGACAATACTGCTTGTATTTTTTTGAAATGTAATGTGTAATGTTCTACAAGTATCATAGCAGTGCTTGTATATTTTGTAATCGTCATATCCTACACATTCTTCAGCAGTGGTTCTATTTGTCTGTATACTCATATACATTTTGCGGTAATTTTTCGCTATTTTCAGTGACATCTTGCAAATAACGTATTACTTTTTTCATTTTGATTTCTTCTTGAATAAGAAAACATTTCGCAATATTCCATTTACTTTTATTGTTTCTTTCTTACCTACACTAGTATTTTCTGATAATGCTTTATATATGTAACAGTATCCATTTATATCATCCCAAAGATCCCTTAAGGTGATCACGTGATTTGGCTTTTGCTGTACGACATAAAATAACTTAAATTGGACGACATTTATAGTACTTTAATTACAGGAGGACATCAGTTCTCGAAAGTACGAGACGATTACTTAAGTGGTTACGAAATGTTACGGAAGTTGCGCTTTTTAAAATGTTTTACTGACTGTTTCTTTTTTTTCTGTTCTTTTGTGTCCAACGTATCTATACTTTATAAAACTACAGAAACCAAGGAACATCTTTTGTTTAGTCCAACTATAAATATTCGTAATAGAACATAACTGTGCATCTCGATTTATTGATTAAACATTTAGAACTTCATTAAATATTTTAGGCCTGAAACATGGAAAGATTTCATGATTTGTGTTTCGTTCTCACTTATGTTTAAAGCTCTTGTTTTGGCACAGTTCCAAATAAGTCACTGAAAGCTGTGAGACCTGTAACGTGAGGCTCTGAGTTCTCCTACAGAGGGAGAGACACCAGTATATCGATTTCTCCTCACGAAAAGGAGAATTGAAAAATGCACTCAAGGCACACAAATAATTGTTCGTTTATTTTTTGTGTTTGTTTTTTAAACGATCGTTTTCCTTCAGCCAATAAGAATAAACGAATAAATAAGTTGTGGCAAGTTTCATATTCAATAGAAAGCTTGCCATAAAGTTGAATACACCAGAAGTCCCAAAGTAAAACACTCAATCCGTAAGGTAATCTTTTAACACTGTATAAGTTAAACTTGTACAGCTTTTCGTCTTCTCGCGCACGCTCTTCAACACCTGTGTTTGCCTTTCGTCTTAATCCTAAGCTCTTTCTAGTAGTTAAGCGGCGGTGGCAAAATGATTGCTTTCGGTAAAAAAACTGCATGATTTCTGTTCATAAGTCATTCTAATTCAGGAACGTTTTGGTTTAATACTATTCAATGAAAACCAGAACACGATTTTTACAAAATAAATAACTCTATTTCGTCACACCGTTTGTAAGCATTTTACTGTGTCTTAAACAAACAAAAAGTGTGTACGAAAAGTAACGAAATGTTCTTGTGGATATATACAAATGTTATTTTGATATTAAATAACATTTTATTGTCATAGTAATCTTCTTAACAAACTTAATTACCATGTACATATGAATATATACATAAAATGAAAAAAAAAATATTAAAAATGTTTTTCTTTTACATTTAATGTGATGCTTACATTGCGTAAAATGTGAATCCGTTCTGAGACATGGCCGTTCTCAGAAATGATGATCCACCAACTCATGTGCATCTATTATTAAGTATTTTACCAATCAACCAATGAAAGAGCTGTTCACTTGACTGGCACGGCAGTACGGTCTCATAGCAGTTTGGAATTTTGCCAAATTCGGAGATGTACCGAACAATGTGGACAATTATATACACAAAAGCGTGCTTGTAATCTTTGTAAATATATATATATATAGTTATTTATATTGTCACACATATCGCACTTTAGTTTCCTCTGAATATAAAAAAAAATGTGTTTGATATACTCATTATTTCAGATATTGACTGTGTGTTGATTGATAACTTAAAGCACTCATTAAAGCATGGTGTTATTAAGTCTACCAGTGTAACAAATGTTTCATATTCTGCGAGAAGATTTAAAAAAAAGGGAAATTGGGCACGTTGTTTGGACGTGGAACTTAATAATCCAGCGATGTGTTTAACTTCGTTTTAATCCAACGTTTACGGTTTTGAAACTGTGTTTTTTTTTCTAATTGTTCAATTAATTTCATATAATTTACAAACCTCCTTCAATCTCAGTGAATCTAGCTGTGGGAAACCTACATATAGGAACCGCTTGATAACTTGTATCTGAAGTGGTGGAAAAGTTTGGCAAAAATGCCTCTGTGGATTTAAAATATTCAATCATATTGGATAGAAATTTGATGGAAGAGAGCGCAAGCTTACAAAATCACCAAGCAAACTAGTGACGGTTGTTTTGGCTGAAGAGGTTTTATACTCTTTTGTAAACAAAGTATGAATAATGAAACATTACGACAATGCTTGGATTGATCAAAGTCTGTTATTATTGTAGTGATTGATATACACCACGTGCTCAGGAATACTTAGTTGAATTAACAATAAAAGTACTAATGCCTGTCTGGCAGAGGAAAATCGTAACCTTACGCAGTGTAGCAAGACTGTAAGTAGCAAGGTATATTTTTGGTATTACATAGTACGTGCTCATGAAGTTTTGTTAAAAGCTTTTTGTCATTTCTCGGTAAAAAAAGTGTTACTTACAAAATTAGAAAGAATACTTACAAAATTAAATAGGATGTAGATTAACTGAAACATTTTTTCTTGCTGTATTGTCATATGAGTACGAGATTATAAAAGTCCTATACATATTCCTTCTGTCAAAGGTGGGATTAAAAATTTTAATTTTTATTAATCAAATTTAAACAAGGTAGCTTATGAATCAAAAGGGCCATAAAAAGTTTTACGATCACATATTTTAACCATAGCCTTGACAACCAACGATACTTTAGACTTGAACGAATCTTTTTCCTGTTGCCTGGAAACCAAGTGCATACATCCAAGCATGAAACTCAACAGTACATTGTCGGCCATAAACCCATAAATATATATATACTACAAAACAATAAACATAGACATAAACGACCATATTTTTTACGCTCAGTCTTTTAGTTTCCAACAAATGGCAAACACATACAACGCAACTGTAATGGTGAATTTGGATTATTCAAAATATTTTGAATAAATGGCTTATTTCTGAATTTTATGTGATGCAATGGATGCTGTCCAGCTGGCAAAATAAACAGTTACAGCCTAATTGTCGAACAGTTCTTCTTATTGGAAAGAAATTTTATCATGTAGACTGATGCTTCTCCTTCTCATGGGCTGCAATTCCACAGTTGTCTGAGCAACCTATATTTCCTCACCAAATCCCTTCCACCCCATATACCGAAGTACACACTTCCTTCCTACTAAAATAATTTCACATACTCAATCAGTTTTTGAGGTGAAATACGTGTGTTATTTATGCAACATTTTCTGTGTAGGGAAATATATAAATGCGATATACTTTATGTAGCGCAGTAAATTAAGTAACTTTATCGTGTTAGTGAAACAAATATGTGGGAGGGTTGAGTACGTTATATTAAAACAATTATGTAACATCACCACGTCATGTTGTCATGTCCGATCATGCTCTATCTGACATTCGTGCATCTTGACAATAGCCCTGCAGCGTACTTTTCCATTGTGAAACACTCTGTCATAAGGCTATTATGTCCACAGCACACCGCGCTCTTCCATTCGTGCTTCACATAATTCATCTAATGTGAAAGGTTGATGGTTTCCCAGTGCCTTTTTCAACAGTCTGTTTGCACAGTTGGTATGACTTCGTATGCACATTTCATTCTCAGCTAGTTGAGGTAATCAAAGGTTGAACGGAGATATGAGTAGAAGCATTATCTTGGTAAACTCATACCCTGTTGACTTCGTTTCCAGATGGAGATTCTACTTGATTATGTTGTGTACTGTTGCCTGCATTAGGTGATCGGCTTTTGCTACTGATCTATCTGTCCGTGGATTTTTGCCTGTTACAAGACGCCGCACTTGGCTTACCACGGCTGTGGTACGACTTGTTGCAGATATCTTTCTGGGTGGTCCTGGTACCCCAAGTCGATCCATACTAATTTCTTTTCCAAAGTCATTAAGTTCAAAGGATATTTCCGTCTTGAAAATTCTAAATCCCCGATTTGAACACATCTTTATGATTAAAGTGTATGGATATTTTGCGTTTGAAAGGGGTTATTATATACCCTCCCCAAAAAGAATCAACTTGATTTTCGGTGGCATCACAACAATGTCAAAATGTAGTTTTGAAACATTATCTTTGACCGCAACTTCATGGTGGCAGTGGTTTTCATGTGACTTGCCGAGTTACATATTCAGACTAGCTTTAATATATTGTACTTGAGACTATATTAAATATACTATAATATCATGTCAGTTGTAAGTTTGTCTAATGATACGTGTAGAATTACGTCCTTTTTATAATTGTCCCACAAATTATAAGTTTATTCTCTTCTTTCTTTGGTGCATACCAATGAATAATCAAACAGACAAACAACACTCAAGGCCTTAGCCACGGTGGCTTGTGTAAAGTTGTTTGAATCCAATGCACACATCTGAAACAAGGTGGTTGAAGGTGCTTACAGTAGCGTATTCAACACATGACCAGACAACCATCATAACATGAACCATAACAACGATACAACGCCACCAAATCATAATTTAAGTGGATTGGCACAAGTCAATAGCTATTTTAAATGTACATTTCATGCATGCGTGAAAGTATTGTTAATATGTAGGCATGGAATACGTATTTCTAAAACAGCCACAAAAATGAAAAAACAAAACAAATCTATAGTTGTGGTATTTGATTTTGTTTATAAAGCATGAAAACCTGAGCTGAAAAGAAAATAACCAACATTTTAGAGAAAACTTGTAAAGGGGAGATGTGTAAAGAAAGGAAAAAATCCAGCACCCGCGTGAAACCGCCTAATTCTTGTAAACATATAAGGTATGATAATCTACCGGAAAAGATGGTAGAAGACAGATTATCTACAACAGAAAATAGAAGTAGAATCTTTGTATATCAGACAGTAGTGTCATTGTGATAATCTATGGAAGAATATGGCAGCAGATTCTTTGTTAACTAAACAGTGGTATCGTTAAAATTATCTAACAGACAAGATGGCAGCAGATAGTTTGTTACCAGAAGATTGTATCATTAAGATAATCTATCGGAAAAGGTGGTAACAAACTCTTAGTCTTCCGGATAGTATTTTCACTAAAATAATATGCAAGAAAAAATAGAAGTAAGCACTTTCATTAGCAGAAGTTGGTATCCTTAAAATGATAGATCATTTTAAGGATACCAACTTCTGGTAGATTGCATTTTCTTGCAATTATATTACCCTCTAGGCTATCTCTTTTACTACCATCTACTATACAATGCATATCTTATTACCAGCTTGTAAACAATGTATCTGTTATCATATTTTGAAGGATGATTTTTCTGGTAGAAAAGTTTCCACTGCCATATTTTCTGATAGATCATTTTAAGGATACCAACTTCTGGCCCTCTTGTAGATCTAATATCAGTTACAGTGTTCTCTGGTAGACTGTATATCCGCTATTGGCGTAAGTTAATCTATCAGTAGACAAGCGATATTAGAAAGACTGTATACTGAAGAGTATCCGCAACATTGTTCATTAGAGAGTGCTATTATTCAGAATGTCTGTCAAAGAAAGTGTTATTAAACGTTGTTTACCAAATCTGTTTCTATCATGTAGTGGTATCAAATATATTTTCAACTATAAAATGTTATGAAATGCAGCAGAAAGTCATGGCAAACACGTTGCTAACCAGAGAGTTGGTTTAGAGTACGTAGTGGACAGGAAACTAGTACCAAACTTTGCTTCTTTTCTTTCTTTACCAGGAGGCGGTAAAGTAAATTGTTTAGATAAAATGACAGGAAGCATGTTTCCAGCTAGAAAGTGGTATCAAACATGCTGTACGGAAAGTGGTATCATACGTTTTCTACGAGAACTGGCATCAAACATGTTGTACAGTAAGTGGTATCATACGTTTTCTACGAGAACTGGCATCAAACATGTTGTACAGTAAGTGGTATCATACGTTTTCTACGGGAACTGGTATCAAACATGTTGTACAGTAAGTGGTATCATATGTATTGTAAAGTTGTCTATCAGAAAGTGATATCAGGCATACTGTATGGAGAAATCTATCACACATATCAAGCATAAAGTAGTGTCAGTAAAGTCTACCAGAAGTTATCAGACTTAATCTACACTAGAAAGTTATACCACACTTAATCTACACCAGAAAGTTATACCACACTTAATCTACACGAGAAAGCGATACCAGATTTAATCTACACCAGAAAATGATACCAGACTTAATCTACACCAGAAAGTGATACCACACTTAATCTACACCAGAAAGTTATACCACACTTAATCTACACCAGAAAGTGGTATAATACATGTATTTACCAGAAAGTGGTACCACACATGTTATCTACCAGAAAGTGGTATCACACATGTTAGCTACCACAAAGTGGTATCATACATGTATTTACCAGAAAGTGGTATCACGTATGTTATCTACCAGAAAGTGGTATCACACATGTTATCTACCACAAAGTGGTATCATACATGTATTTACCAGAAAGTGGTATCACGTATGTTATCTACCAGAAAGTGGTATCACACATGTTAGCTACCACAAAGTGGTATCATACATGTATTTACCAGAAAGTGGTATCACGTATGTTATCTACCAGAAAGTGATATTACACATGGTATCTACCAGAAAGTGGTATCACACATGTTAGCTATAACAAAGTGGTATCATACATGTATTTACCACAACATGGTATCACACATGTTATCTACCAGAAAGTGGTATAATACATGTTAACTATCAGAAAGTGGTTTAACAAATGTTAACTACTATCGTGTATGTTATTCCCATGGTAACACTTTAAGTACTTTATATTTTTTGACCGAAAACAAATATCGCAGACATTTTCTGCCACAGACTGTATCTATATTGCTGAAAGCGTAAGTTTCCCAAGGAAATGACAACCATCCAAATTATCAGTACTTTGTCAATACGTATTGTAAATAAGAAATGTGTTGGCTACTATGTTGTGCGTATGATAGGTGTTATAAAATTCAGGTCTTGCACAGTTCTGTTGCATGATTAGATACATCCAAGTCTTTCAAGAAAAAAAAAAACTCACTTTTTGTTTCCATATAACTTTATAAAGTGTTTTAATACAGATAATAAGCATGTTCGTATTAGGTTATGTTTTAAAACGATAGTCACCTCACTATGTTTTTATTGTTTGTTATCTTTATGACTGAGTTGCTTAACAACGTAAGGTACCACTGAACGCGTAGCCATGGTAGCCACTCGTGTGTTATTCTGAGTTTTCTTGTTTATCAACAGGAACAATTGCAACCGTTACTCCTAAGAGGGTAAACAAACTCCAGCGATATTTCTCAACTGAATGAATGTTCCATTACATTGTATGTTTTAACTATCCTTTAGTTATTTTGTTTTATTCAGTAGATGCTAATCATCCTAACACAAAGTACATGGCACAAGATCTGAAGGTAAACACGGGGTTTATGTTAGAATCCAGTACCGCCCTACTGTGTATTCGGAGTATATACTAAAGGAGGTGAACAGAGATGAACATAGTGTTTGTGTTAGAATCCAATATTACCGTACTGTGTGTTCGGAGTATGTACTAAAGGGATGACTGGAGATGAACACAGGGGTTGTGTTAGAATCCAGTTACATCCTACTCTGTTCGGAGTATATACTAAAGGAGAAGAACGGAGATGGACACAAGGATTGTGCTAGAAACCATTGTAATCATACTTTGTGTTTAGAATACGTATGTACTGAATATGAACCTAGACAGTCCATTAACGTTTATTATCACTTTATTCCTAGTGAGGTGTATGTACTACATGTACAACTAGAGATCATCATACTCTATCTTCAGTGTATGTATGAACGGATACCTAGAGGTGAACACAGAAACTACATTAAAACCTAGCAACTCACTAAGAATAAAGTGATACATGTACTATACGTACAACTGGAATTAAAACAAGGATTGAAGTAGTTATTAGTGTCATCATACACTGTTTTCACTGTATGTATTAACGGGTGAATGCCTGGAGATGAACACAGGAATTGAGATAGAGGTCAGTATTATCCTAGTCTTAATACAGCGGATGTAGTATAAAAGCAAGTGGAGAAAAAAATAATGAGGTCAGTATTATCCTATTGTCAGAAATTAAAAATATAATTTTTCGCTAATAGTCAAAATAAAAGGCTTTTACTTCTTAATAGTATAAATATATACTGTGTTGTTGCTGGGCTTAGGATTCTTCTACAGTAACTGTCTGTGACTTGTTAGCGATAAATTCAACGATAAATGAACAGCACGCATTTCATTTGTTTTCAAAGTAATATATATATTCGGAACAAGTTAAACGTATGTACAACAAATTCTTCACACTATAGAGATTATAGCCATATCATAAA
>NW_013665716.1:255608-258363 GCF_000517525.1 Limulus polyphemus
GAACAGCACGCATTTCATTTGTTTTCAAAGTAATATATATATTCGGAACAAGTTAAACGTATGTACAACAAATTCTTCACACTATAGAGATTATAGCCATATCATAAACACTATATGTATAGTTCTCTTCTTCTTGTCAAAAGTCCACTTAGGCCTATTCAGTTACTTGAGAATTTCAGTTGACAAGCCAAACTATCTTCTCTATTAAAAGACAAATATAGTTAAAACCGCATAGGCGATGAAAGTATCAAAATTAAGTAATAGGTTGAACAATCGCCAAGTTTTTATATATTTAAAGATGGATGATGTTTCGAGCTAGCGCTCTTCGTCAGATCATACATACTGCATATTGCCATATTCATTTTTTTTACTAATATATTTCAACTTCATTATCTTCATGTTTTTGTCAATAACTGTCTAAACCCTCTCTATAAGTAGCCATAAAAAGTGGCTGAATTATTCAATGTGAATAATTATTATGATTATGTAATAAAGGTGTTTATGTCAGGCGCACTCATAGGTACAAGTAACAAAGGAAAAATTAAAATAAAAAATATGTTAAAAATTAGTTTGGACTTTTGTTCAAAATAATATGGAGGTGTTCTTACCTGATTGCAGTACAATCTGTGACATTAAGTAAAGTATCACTTACATTTCTCTTCACTTTTAAAACACCTTGAATTGTTCAATCAAATACCAAGTACTACCTGATGAAAAGTATTAACAGACTCAAAAACAAATAGAACACTGAACACCTGTAACTTCTAAATCAAAATCAATAATGATTGCATCTAAACCAATTTGGATCAATTACTAATATAATACTAGTAAAATGTATGATCTGACGAAGAGCGCTAGCTCGAAACGTCATCCTTCTTTAACTAAAAATATATAAAAATTTGGCGATTGTTCAACCTATTATTTATCTTCTCTATTACTATTGCACTAGTATTCTGTGTGTGATTCACTTACAATTGTGGCGCGAGTTACCGTAATCTTTTGGTCTTCTTTCTTCTAAATATCCTCTGCTCCTTTTGTCAAAGTGCACTGAGGCTGATTCAACTACTTTAGAACCACGCTTTGACGAAATAAATTATTTTTCTTATTTACTTTCCTACTGTTAGTCTTACTTTAACATATTAAACATTAGGCCTATGTCAATCGTTAGGCCTATCACTTCTATGGTAGATAACTTCAAGCCGAACTTTTCCCTGCTCGTAACTTTACTCTTTTCTGCTATTGTCTTCCTGCCGTTTCCGCTCGTCTCACACTATTTATACATTTATCACTTAATCATCTGCCCGCCTTCTATAAATCTTTATATTCTCGACGTTCGATAGTCTCAACATCAATTACTTATAAATACAACTTTCTACAATCGTCTGCTTTTAACTCATATTATAACAAAAACTAAACAATAATAAAATATTCACTCACAAAAATAAATTAATAAATAATATCTAATTTAAACAATCTTTTATATCATGACACTTATTATTAATTTAATAGAAGCAAAGGGAATGAGACAGAGATCAGTATTCTCCTATTCTTAACTTAATGGGTGTATTATAAAAGGAACTGGAGATAAAAACAGAGAATGAGGTAAGATGTGTTTTCTACCAAGAACATAAACAAAAATTTAAATAAGGTCAACATGAGATAAACTGGAGACTGAAGAGATCTAGAAATAGTGGCGAGTCTCGAATATTATTACCAATTTTCTAGAATGTTCTTACGTAACAAAGTTATTTGTCATTTTATTGATGACAGATGTTTTTTAACTGGTTTCTAGTATAATAATGGTTGGAGACGGCTTGAATGGGTAATGAAGAAAAAACTTTAATATAAGTTTAACATAACAGCAAATGTACAACGTTTCGACAATGTTTGGTCATCATGTCGAAACGTTGTACATTTGCTGTTATGTTAAACTTATATTAAAGTTTTTCTTCATTACCCATTCAAACCGTCTCCAACCATTATTAGTCTCAAAGTGGGTTCCTCGTCATCGAATTTGGTTTCTAGTATATAAACGACTGCTTTTTGTAGAAGATTCCAGCCATTTGTTAGTTAATTTATTTCCTACAATAAATGTTTTGTCACCAAGAAAATTCGAAAATTTGTTTAGCAACTATTCACTGGGAGAGACTCGTTACACATTTACAGAATTTTTTCTTTTGATATAAAAAAATGTTGACATCGCTGACATCAAATGCTTTTTATAGCTTCTTTTTGTCCGTTTTCCGTTCTAAAGTAAAGCTTAGCACGATTTTCACATATATCACCAAAAGCTGAAGTTTCGATACGTCGGGATTTATAAACAAATCTTCTACATGATGTATGGCTTTTTACGTTTTTGTAATTGCTTGATATAAGTGAAAAACTTAGAACGCTATAAAATATTGTTTCCTGGCTTTTGATGCAAACAACCTATTCACCCATTGTTTAAGCTTCATGGTGAAGTATGTTGAATAAACAAGTTTTGTTTTTATTTCTGATGTCATCATAGGATTCTAGAAATATTAGGTCGTCAAGAAATTAATGTTGCGTTTTGTAACACTTTCATTAACCACCCCCAATAAAACGTACATCACGTGTACTAGTTAAACGAAGTGTAGCCTATATAATGTGTAAAGTTTAGTATACTCCATTCCCTTATAGTGATGGCACACGACAAGACACACATTCGGTATGCAATGCTGTTTGAATACAAGAAGGAACAACGCCTCTGTAGCCACAGAGAATATCAAAGAAG
>NW_013665716.1:259363-263637 GCF_000517525.1 Limulus polyphemus
ACGTTTGACGCAGCACAAGATTAAAGGAGTTGGGTTGGGAAGTTCTCCCCCACCCACCATATTCTCCACATATGACACCATCAGATTACCATCTTATTCGTTCGCTGTAACACCATCTTAATGGGAAAACGTATGCAAATGTAGAAGGTGTTAAAGGGGACATCGACATGTTTTTTGCTTCAAAGCCTAGTTATTTCTTTAATCAGGACATTAACAACTTGACTGTAAGATGGAAAAGCATCATCGATAAGAATGGGGCCTATTTCATTTAATAAATGTTTTGATATATAAGTTGTTCGGGTTTTTTCATCTAAGAAAAGCGACAATAATTTCTTGACGGCCTAATATTTTACAACACAGTGAAAAGTTGTATTCACAAACCGTGCTAAAGGACTTAGTTAAATCAAAGACTGACATTCTGTGTTAAGAATATTCTCTTTGAGTTTAAACCAGTTTATCAAAGGACGATTTATGAATTATGTAGTCAGATTTTGCATAATAGATTGGATTAGTTTGAACCATTAATATAGCAATGTGGTGTACTATGATTCCAAACTGTGTGAATAGAGTATGGTTAATGATTACTGTGAATCCGTGGATTCTGTTTCGCGTTCAGTTGTTGCTAAAAACTCGTTCATTGTTTTTCGACAAGGGTGCTCTCTAAGATTGGGGGTCAAATCACATTATTCGATTAGGCAAGAATATTCCAAGAGGTGGCAGTTGGTGCTGTTGATTAGCTTCTTTTCCTTTAATTTATTAGTTCACAATTAGGGAGGATTATGTAAAGGTAGCCCTAAATGTAGGTTTGCGTGAAAATTCTACAATTAACGAACAATTTCACAAACCAAAGTGAAGGTCAGTATAAGTATAATAAAAAAATGTTTAAGTTTTATAAAGACAAGTAGGGATTAATATATACGTAACCTAGCTAGCTATACTAATATAGAAAGTTTTAATGCACCAAAAAATATTGAAAGAAGAATGTCAAAACTACAAAACTGAGTTATTTAAAATTCAAAACATTTTATCCTTACTTTGGCAAATCTATTACTCTGAGCAAAAGTGAGGATAATTTTTTTAACTTTCTATATTACTATAGCTAGCTGGGTTACGTCTGTATCGATCCCTACTTGTCTTTATAAAATTAAACAAATATTATGAAACTTTCTTGTTTCCTTTTTATTAGCTCTTTGTGCGCCAGCAATACCCGACTCAATTTTATTACTCATCAGTAATAAAGTAGCTCATTATCCATTATCCATTATATATTAGTATCCTTTTCGGTACAAAAAAGGGATAATTGAGACCCTACACGAAAGAGCTCTAGATAAAAATTCGAGGGATAAAGTTCGTCATTTTTTCTGTATGCTTGTCTGGAAAAATTACTTACTTACTTACTTTGATGAAAATTCCTTGAAATAGTGAAATTTTTGATTCATTCCATAAACACGTATATAGTGATTTAGGCGGCTTTATAAGTACAATAAGCTTTATTTTTATTCAGACAATACTGTGAAATAGTTATTGTTAATATTCAGACATTTTAAAGGTGGTTTCAAACGGGCGATTTTTATGGCCGCATTTTTTTTCATCACGATCCCTACTATTAAGTACTACGGTACTTAATGATAACGGATTATGCTTGCTATTTCGAGGCAAACAATTTCAAAGACTGAATTGTTATCAGTATAATGGGTATAACTGTGATTTCGAGACAAACCATTTCAGAGACTGAATTACTATCAGTATAATAGGTATAAGTGTGATTTCGAGACAAACCATTTCAGAGACTGAGCTATTGTGGCACTTTTAGGCTGCGAATTACAAGCGCATGCATTTTGAAAAACAAAATTATGTTATGTTTTAATTATTACTATAGGTATCCTAATTGTGAGTCTAAAACTTTCTATCTAAATGTCTAACGTTCATAATAAAGGGATACTACACGTAACCAGTGTACCACAGCATCATCCGGCAACAGCCACAAATATGTTTCACGCATTGTTCGTTTTTTTTTAAATTATCAATTATGTTAAGCTATTTAGTAATATTGGTGATGTATGAATTATAATTGCAACTCACTGAACAAAGTATTTTTGGTATATAAGGGAAACCAGGTTACTATAGGGAACTAAATATAAAAAAAAAAGAGTACAAAAAGTGGACTCAAACTGTATTGCAAAACCTTTGGAATTTTCTGAAGTTATGAATGAAGAAATTCTGGTATTAAACAGACAATTTGGATTGAAATATATTCAAGCTGCTTTGATATAGTGTTTAATAACTTATCGTATGCAGTACTAATAAAGGATTTAATCTAAGATAAATTATTATGTCCAAAGACTGGGCGTAATTTAGCGGTTAGCGTGCTGGACTGAAAATCAGAGGTTCCCTTGAGGCGAAATCGCGTTTCGCATTTTTAGGCAGTAGGCGCGGTATAAGAGTGACGCCCAAATGTCACTTACAGTACAGATAAGTGCCCTTGAGCCGTATCATTAAGTACTAATAAAGGATTTAATCTAAGATAAATTATTATGTCCAAAGACTGGGCGTAATTTAGCGGTTAGCGTGCTGGACTGAAAATCAGAGGTTCCCTTGACGCGAAATCGCGTTTCGCATTTTTAGGCAGTAGGCGTGGTATAAGAGTGACGGCCAAATGTCGTCAAATTAGAGCTGATAGGATGCTTAGTCTAAGATAAATTCTTACTTGTAATTAGAGCTGATAGATATAAGTAGTACTGATAAGCAACTTAGTCTAAGATAAATTATTACATTTAAGTAGTTTGATAAGCAACTTAGTCTAGGATAAGTTCTTACATTTAGAGGTGATAGGTGCTTTGCTTTGTCTAAGATAAATTATTGTGTTTAATTAGAGCTTCATCTAAGATAACTTTTTATTTGTAGTTAGAGCTGATAGGAAAATGATTTATAGCTTGTCATCAAATATTATTAAACGTGCTACTCATTTACAGACAGAAATTAACTGTTTTATCGCTGATACCAAACTAGTTAGTTCTACAATGTAACAGCCATTATTAATTCAATATATTTAAACATGAGATAGTAGGTTTTACCACCACCAACAAACGTCAAAGAATCAAACGAACAACAACAAAGTAACCCAAAACATTTAGAAATAATTACCAAATCTAGTAGTTTTGAGAACTTTAATGAACTACAAATGCCAGTTGAATGAAAAAGGGACGACTTTTCGCCTCAGTATAGATGCCAACACGTCGTCCCATTTCTATTTAACAGGTAGTTGCAGTCCATTAAAATTCTTATCTATTCTGCCTGAAAAATTCCACTGAAACCGACACCATATTTTTTTAGATTGAATCTATTTAAGAAAAGTGAGGTCAAACATTTATCTACACAGCGAAAGTAAATAAGAAATAAACCCACCTTTTCTTACAAAATATTTTTCAAAGCTAAACATTGTCCGCTTTTTAAAACATATAAGATAAAATGAATTCTAATTTTTATTTATTTTTAAAAGTTATATAACCTCAAATAACTGCTATTACGCACCTCGGTTCGAATGTGTGTTGTTGTTTTTTGGGAAAAAATGAAATGGCATTTGTTTCTTTGTGAATAAGCAAAGTTGCACTATGGGATATATATACATAACACGATTATCGAAGCCTGATGTTTAAAGTTTTAAGCCCCCAAGCTTACCGTTGGGTAACCCGGGATATAAACAATATATATATATATATTATTTTCTAAGCGAAAATTCAAGATCTGACATTCCAATATGATTTTATTAACTCATTTAAAAACTCCAAAATGCTAATAAAATATTTTGTGGATTTATAACTTGGGTGAATTAGACAGTAGTTTGGAGGAAATAAATAATGACTTATGAAGAGAAAAAAAAAAGTTCAGTCGTATGCTTATTGTTCGTTTGCTACTTTCCATACTCATAAGTTTGAAATGCGATTTTATTGAACGATTTCTTGCAATTCTAGTTTTATCTGTTTAATTTACATTTCAATAAATGTAATTACACGAGGATTCTAAATATCCGGAACTCACGGACAGAACTAACGTGGAAGACAAATCTCTTCTATTTATTAGATTTTGTGATTAACAGAGTTCCGTGCTTAACAAAGTGCAAATTAGATTTAAAAAGTCACTCATATAGAGTATGCGAAACTTTGCGAGTTTGAAATCTCAGAAGGATGAGTTGTCGTTTTTTTTTTGCTATTAGCGAGAGATGTCTTTACACGGGTTTTCTTTAAATTATTTGATTTTATAACTTGCCCGGCATG
>NW_013665716.1:263715-266139 GCF_000517525.1 Limulus polyphemus
CGCACTTTCAGCCGTGGGGGCGTAATAATTTGACGGTCAATCCTACTATTCGTAGGTAAAAGAGGAGCCCAAGAGTTGGCGGTGGGTGGTGATGACTAGCTGCCTTCCCTCTAGTCTTACTTTGCTAAATTAGGGACAGCTAGCGCAGATAGCCCTCGTGTAGCTTTGCGCAAAATCCAAAACAAACAAACAAAATTTTATAACTTAATGATAATGTTTTTATAAAACATTGCTATTTCTGAACATTTTACTACACTTAGAGTAGATATATTATATAATGGTTGCACAATCATCTCTCTCTCTTCTAAAGAAAAGCATAGGGGCTTACAACGCTAAAAACCAAGTTTCGATACTCGCAGTGGGCACAGTACAGGCAGCCCATTGTGTAATCTTTTGCTTAACAACAAGCAAACAAAATCCAAAGAACACTTACAGTATCGTCGCCATTTGTTAACAACCATAAGAAGTTTTATCGAACTATAGTTGAAACTTAAATGTTAGGGTATAACATTAGTCTGTTAACCCTCAAGATTGATTGACTGTTGGTGTTAAACATATCCGTGCTCTGCCCACCACGCGTATCGAAACTCGATTTTTGGCGTTATAAGCCCTAAGTCTTCCAAGTTATCCACTGTGCCTGAAGAACTTCATGCTGATTTAATAAGATTGAAAAAAATTACTTCTGTTTGTTTTGTAGAATTTTTTTGTATAATGTACGCATGTGTTTGTTTGTTTTTTACAGTATATATTACATATTATACATTCCACCTTGTGGTCTAGCATGGCTTGATGGTTAGCATGTTCGACTCGCAATCTGCAAGTGTCAAGTTGGAATCCAGTCACCGCAAATGATCAACCTTTTAGCCGTGGAGGCGCTATAATGTGAAGGTCAATCCTGTTTTTCGTTAGTAAATAGTAGCCCAAGAGTCTATCCCTAGATAAGGGACGGCTAGCGATCGATAGCCCTCGAGTAGTTTTGTGCGAAATTCAACAAAACAGGCAAACAAATATGCCACGTTTATTGAGCTGTTATCCCCAGTGTACCTTATGTACTTCAGAACCTTTACAAAAGTACTTCTATTAGTAGAGAAGTAACGAATGGTTAATACCAAAAGTTTGTTTCTTTCTCTCTTTGTAATTAAGCACAAAGCTACACAATGGGCTATCTGTACTCTGCCCACCACGGGTATCGAAACCAGGTTTCTAGCGTTGTAAGTCCGAAGACATTCCGCTGTGCCACTGGGGGGGCAATACCAAGAGAAATAGCTTTCTGAAACAAACAGAATGATATGAATCCCACAGGTTAGACGCTGCACTAACTATACGGTTCCAATGTGATTATTCTATTTACTTGGTCAAGTCTTTATACAGTGAGATAACAGTTTACGGATAATAATATTAGTATTATTATAAAGCGAACCGTTTTGATCAAGTAGTGTTGCAGTAAATGTGGCCAAATATTAAAATCATTTCATAAATCAATGCTTTACACGATAAAAATATATTAGGAAAAATATCACTAAGTAAAAGTTATGTAGGGCTGGATACTGAACTTCAGGAAAAAAGGAACCAAACAAGATAGGAATGGAAGTGGACATATCACTTTGTACAGTGAGATAACAGTTTACGGATATTATTATTATTATTATTATAAAGCGAACAATTTTGATCAAGTAGTGTTGCAGTAAATGTGCCCAAATATTAAAATCGTTTCATAAATCAATGCTTTACACGATAAAAATATATTAGGAAAAATATCACTAAATAAAAGTTATGTAGGGCTGGATACTGAACTTCAGGAAAAAAAGTAACCAAACAAGACAGGAATGGAAGTGGACATATCACTTGATCCGGTTAATGACCACATAGCAGACTAAGCCGTCTCGACTTTACATGGAGAATACAATCCATACATCACTGGCTTCCCCACTTTGTCTATTTAAATCTTGGTGTTTGAACAGAATCTCAGCTTTCATCATTATACTTTTCCTTTAGTTAACATTAGAATACTACTTTTATGACTATTTTACAACAGAGTAACATTTTGCAGTTGGAAATTCTGGTTTTATTTGTTTTGCCCGTGAGGAAGCCGAGACGGCTTAATCTGCTATGTCAGAGGTCACCAAACTTTTTTTCACAGCGGGCCAGATAACTGAGAGAATGGCAAGCGCGGGCCGCATAACCATTATGTTCAATACAATATAGTGAATACACAAAAAATAAAGACAACAAACATGTTTATTTACCAAAAGTTATCAAAGAAGGCGACGTTAACAATAAGATAGTTATATCACACCCAGTGCACACATATCCGAATCTCACAAACTAAGCAGCAAGAAAAGTTTTGTAAGATTTGTGAAACTGGTGTTTGGTTTTTGAGATATCATCAATATTTGCTTTGGAATTGCTGCATCCAACCAAGAG
>NW_013665716.1:266371-267501 GCF_000517525.1 Limulus polyphemus
TGCCATACCAGAAAAGTTGAAGAAATTTGCCTATCGCTGCTTACCTGATGATGAGTTTTCGAGAAGGAAAACTTGTTGAATTTTGTGCTTCTTTTTCAACAAGTCATTTGCTTGCAAATCAATGAGCTCCAACTGTAGTTCGACTGACACGTCATCAAGGTTACAATCAAACGGATTCTGGAACAGAAGAATGTCACTCTCAATTCTGTCGAGATCTGAAAATCTCTCCAAAAAATGCTAATAACCTTCTTCGGAAACTCGAGGTTGACATCTTTTGCGATTCCAGCGCGAAACTCTTTGAAACACTGAAAATGAGAGAAGTTTCCTCCTTCCAGTTGTGCTTCAAACAATGATAGCTTTCTCCGAAGTCTTTTGATGATTCTGTAGAGATCACAGATAAGGTTATCCTTTCCCTGAAGTTTCAAGTTCAATTCATTCATGTGGGATGTGATGTCAACCAAAAATGACATCTTTGACAGCCAGGTAGGATCTGGCAGAAGTGGATCAGCTCTATCCTTTTCGGTGAGAAAAATATCTATTTCTCTTCGGAGCTTATAAAAATGAAACAGGACTTTACCGCAGCTGAGCCACATCACTGCTGTGTGATAAGGCAAGTCACAAAATTCAGAATCTATTTCTTCAAGAAAAGCCTGGAACTGGCGGTGATTAAGTGCATGACCCTTAATGAAGTTCAGCACAGAAACGACTGGTTTCAGTATGCAAGAAATATCTAAGTCTTTCCCACAGAATGCTTGCTGATGTATAATGCAGTGTATAAACAGAGCGCCCGGGAGTTGAAGATCTTCCAACTTAGTTCGTATCTGCCCCACCAGACCCTTCCTCACTCCAGCCATGTTTTTTCCACCATCAAGTGTAACACATCGAAGCTGATTCCACTGAAGGTTATAGCCTTGCAAAGTTTTCTGCACTTTCATGAAAATGTCTTCTCCAGTTGTTGTTTCGTGCATGCTGCAAATGGATGCCAACTCATCTGTGATCTGAAAGTCCAAATTTACACCACGAATGAACACGAGAAGTTGTGACATACTCGAGAGATCAGTAGACTCATCCAGCGCCAGAGAATACCACAAGAAGTTCCTAGCTTTCTCGCGTATCTGTAACACTATGTT
>NW_013665716.1:268501-298530 GCF_000517525.1 Limulus polyphemus
TTACTGTCAGATGCAAAAATCAGATTGGACAAATTTGGACATTTGTACTTACACTTATTTTAATTTTTTCTACATAGTAAGTTTATCTACAATCTATAATATTTCCATATAAATAATTATATTTTAGCTCATTTGTGGCACAGTTCAGCGGCGGGCTGGATGAACTGACCTCAAGGGCTGTAGTTTGGTGACCCCTGTGCTATGTCATCATTAGCCAGATTAAGTGATATGTCCACTTCCATCCATATCGTATTTGGTTCCTTAGCTACATAGCTTTTTTATTTAGCAATACGTTTTATTTTCCTAATATTTATTTCTTTACTTTTTTATAAGATGGCGTACATGGGTTACTGATTTATAGAGTGTATTCTAAGGCTTTATAAATTTTTGCATAGAATATTAATAAAATAGATAATCAAAGATCGTAAAGACTGTTTTTCTCTATCAAATGATGATAAAATTGTAGTTACTGCTAGGACTAGGTAGGCGCGAGGCGTGTTGAAGAAAGATGATGATGAACGAAAATATGAAATCTCGGTTTTGCCTGTTCGCCGGTTTTCAACTTTGGGACGCTCAGGATAGCTGAAAAGCGGCATATACAACGGAGATAGAACGAGTGTGCCAGGTAGCTCTTCATATCCAGCTTCTGATGACCTGTAGCAAAGAAAATCCAGATGAAGTTTATATTGCTTTAACACGGGCGTTTGTGCCATACCTAAATAGAGAGTGCTAGCGCACTCTCCGATATGCACCAGAGACAGAGTGGCTATGCCAGGTAGCTCTTCATATCTAGCTTCTGATTACCTGTATGTCTACTGTTTTTTGTTTACTCCTTCACTTCAAACATAATATACGAATTGACTCCCTAAAGATACCAATTGTATAGTGTACAAAACATTGAGTATTCTACATGTTATAGTCATCTAATGTTCAAATATTGTTGGCTGGTAATTCCTGTTTCACCCTGTACTTATGCTGTTTAAAGGATTACATTTCTGTAAGAAAGTTAACTTCAAGAGGTAATAACATCGTTTACATTGAAATTATGATTTGTTTTTATTTTTCCTGTAATAATAATAACATAGGTAGTCAAAAAATCACGAAGACTGTTCGCTCAATGAAATGATGATAAAATTGAAATTATTGCTAGAACTAGGACGACGCTAGGAGTGTTGAAGAAAGATGATGATGAACGAAAATAAGAAATCTCGGTTTTGGCTATTCGCTTGTTTTCGACTTTGGGGCGTTCTGGATAGCTGAAAAGCGGCATATACAACGGAAATAAAGCGACTATGCCAGGTAGCACTTCATATCTAGCTTCTGATTACCTGTAGAGAAGAAAATCCAAATGATTTTTGTATTGCTTTAATAGGGCGTCCGAGACATCCCTACATAGAAAATGTAGCGCACTCTCTGCTAGTATATTGGATCTGATTAAAACCTATTACCTGACATCATGAAAACGATTGTCGAAATGTAAAGAAATATATTGTTTTGCACTGTCGGATAGCAAAAATTGCAACAACACTTAGAAGCCTAAATTTCTAGTTTATCTTATTTAAATGACCTAACCCAAAATTGCCATTGGTGTTTGGATTCTATCGTATCTTTAAACACACTTTTCTAAACTGTTTTTGTACAAAATTCCTTATGAATCCATCCATGATTGCGTTGGTTACAGAATTCCTAAAACATGTGAGTCACAAAATAATTAAATAAAAATACCATCATTTTTTTCAGGTGATCGTACTTATTAGTGTTGGGTTCCTGTTTGTATTTTACGTATAAAGCATATGTGATCAGTTTTTACACTGAATGTTGTGAAAGGGGAAAAATAAAATTACTCAGTATTATGCAATATATTGAAACTTCCTTCTACCACCACCAATAGTGAGTAATATAAAAACAAGTTGAAAACTGAGGGTTTGTTTGTAATTATGCACAAATCTACACAATGGGCTATCTGTGCTTTACCTACTAAGAGTATCAAGAAACCCGGTTTCTAGCGTTATTAGTCGTCAGACATATCGCTGTGCAAAAACAGGGGGCAAAAACTGAGGGATAGAAATAGGCTTCAGTTTCATTTAAATGACACATTTATGCTAACATAGTGAACATTCACTACAAACATTTAATCTGTGTAATATATCTCAAATAGCTTGCTTTCTTATGTTCCGTGTTATGATGCAGATTGTTTTCTATGATAGTGAGTAGTTTAGAGGTCATGACATGTTCCGTGTTATAATGTCGATGGCTCTCAATAACATTGAATAGCTCAGAGATCATGGTATGTACCGTTTTATAATGTCGGATTGTCTTCTATGATAGTGAACAGAGAAACATTATTGTAATATGGGGTTGCCAGGGGAGAAGGGGTGGTCTATCGGAACGATACTATAGGTTGGAATTTCCAAGGAGGTCAAACGAAACTTTATTATAGGTTGTGATTTCTGAAGATGTTAAGAAAAACGTTACTGTAGGTTGAGATTTTTCGCGGTCAAACGAAACGCTATTTGTAGATTGTTTTGTCCAGAGGCCAAGCGAGACGTTATTATAGATTATAGCTTTCAGAGAAATTAAGCGAAACTCTACTCTAGATTGGAACTAACGGGAAGGTCAAACGAAACGTTATTATAGGCTGTGATTTCCAGAAAGGGTCAAATGAAACGTTATTGTTGCATGTCACTTCAAAGCAGACAAAGAAATGTACCCTGAAATTTGGCACTGATCCAACTAGATCACGTCCCGACGTCGGGCTTAGCTTGTAATCAGAGTTGGATGGACCCATTAGTATCGATCGGTCGTATCTATTCCAGGCAGCTTCTGACTAACGCTAACATGTAACCTTGGTTAGTTTATATGCTGACTTAAAGATTTTTTGTGTATGTGAGTAGGTATATATTTCGGTATCAACTACCCTTTAATCTAGCTTTAGGTACAGATGACGTCTTGGTTAAAAGCCCCATGACGATTTATAGATATATCAGGAGGTACAATTAGCTTAGAAAAGTGCAATGATTTATTTTGTCCTCGTCCAGGTTTTTCATGTGGTTATCACGAGACAATTTTGCATGTAATTTATTGCCAGTGTTGAATCCAGACCTTTCCATTGGGGTGGGGGAGATGTGACAAATTTCTCTCAGCAGTAAATAACATTTGTCAAGCTTATTTGTATTTATGGCACAACTACTAATACCGCCGTCCTTAATTTTGAACTACAAAGCAGAGAGAGGGCAGCTAACCAGTAACACCATACCACCCACCCTACACGCTAAAGGATTGATTGTTACTCTTATAACATACCCAGCTTAAAGTGTGAGGAACATTTTATGGTCTTTCAATGATGTGTACCCTCGCTACTACTGGGCCAACCCACGCACATTTGGCATGTGAAAATAAGAGACAGTAAACAGTGTTGAATTCAGGGGGTGTACAGAGGGGGAATTCCCCCTGTACAAAAAATTCCTCCCTGAAGTAGAGTATTTTCCTTTTTTACGTGTAATATAAGATACTAGTTTTGATATTTTAACAAAGGAAGTTTTAGCTGAAATGAAACGCAGTTTCTTGTTTTTTTTTTGTTTGTTTTTTTCACGACCGGATTTACGTGAACTAGTGATAAGCGTGTCAGGCTGCGGATCAACAATCCACAGTTCAAGTCACGATATACTGCTGAACACGTTCCATAATTTTAGCTGTGAATGTGTTAAAATAATGACAACTAATCCCGCATATTAGGCGACGGACGTTTCTGACTAGTTGCACTGTACTTGGTCAGTATTTCTAAGTTAAGGCCTCAGAGGCCTCTGATCTGACTGTTTAGCTCATGTGCCGCCTAAGATGCTATTCGCGTTGAAAATTCAATACCATTTATTTGATATTTGACATAGTTAATTAGATGTGCCAATTAAAATGAAATTTTACCCGTCAATTTTAAGAAGACATAACAAGCCATGTTATTTGGCTCTCATCTTAGTAGTATGCAGCATAGCTAGTGGCTACGTGAACGTACATGATGTTAGTTATATACGGTATCTATTCACTACGAGACTAACAAGTATTCACAGTACAAAGTGATTGAAATATTACTGTACACAGCACCTAATGATTGATAGTACCACGTGCACTACTACAGAGTGGCTACTAGATGTACACGTTACAAGGTGACTACTAGACTGCCAGGTGTACACATAATCTAGTAACTGATATAGACAAATGTACGCAGTACATAATAACTGCTAAACTGCCAGACGTAAACGTCAAAAGTTGACTGATAGACTGCTAGGAGTGTACAGCACTAAGTGACTGTTAAATTACAAGTGTAACACAGTACCTAAAGACTGATAGACTAACAGGTGTACACGGTGACTGATAGTCTTTAAGATGTAGATAACACCTAGTGACTGCTAGTATATCATAGTGACTGCTAAAATGTCACGTGTACAAAGCGCCTAGTAACTGACAAACTACAAGATGTACACAGTGCCTAGCGACTATTATACAATCAGCTTAAACAACGATTAGTGACTACTATATTATCATATCAAAAATATCTAATCACTGCTAGACTATCAGGTGTACACAGTATCTTGTCACTGCTACACTATCAGGTGTACAATGTGCATTATGACTGCTAGACTATCAGAAGTATAATGTGCATTGTGACTGCTAGACTATCAGGTGTACACTGCGACTCTAGTCACTTCTAGATTATTAAGTTTACACGGTATCTAGTCACTGCTAGACTATCAGATGCATACAATATCTAGTTGCTGCTGTATTATCAGGTGTATACAGTGCATTGTGACTGTTAGACTATCACGTGTATACAGTGTGTAGTTACTGCTAGATTATCAAGTGTTTACGGTGTATTATGACTGGTAGCCAAACAGGTGTACACAGTATCTAGTCACTGCTAGACTATCACATGTACACAGCGCCTCTAGTCACTGTTAGACTATCAGGTGTTCTCTGAACGTGGAAAGGTTGGATATACAAAAAGGTTAACAGATTTATCCATTGTCGGTATGTTTAGTTAGTGTGTGATGAATATATTAACAAAGAGAATGGCATGACTAGCTAGCTAAAAATATACTGCTGCTAACATAGGCGTAAGGGATTGCTTTTGACCAGGGGGGGCAAGCAAATCGACCTTAAAATCATGTACTATAAGGTTTAAGGTCGCTTGAAAAAAATGGGTCCAATGACTTCCATGCGGAACCATATGGTGCTAAAGGGTTAAAAAGGTGCAAATGAAAATGTCACATGTGGATAATATATTTTCTGAAAAGGCATAATCAATTTGCAAATATAAAAGTTACAGATATGTACGGAGCTTTTGCCCCAATGTTTGGGTGATTGTTGCCTGAAAAACTATTTGGGCCAGAATTTGACCCCCCGCCTCCTACGCCTTTGGTTGCTAATGCTCTAACGTTGATCACTACATTTTATTTAGATTTTTATCATATACTTAGTAAAGCTTTGGCCTTATGGTTAGTATGCTCGGGTTGTAAATTAAAGGATGTACGGTTCGTGGCCCGTTGCCGCAATAAACGCGCTCTGAATTTTGATGCGCGGATGCGCTCTAAGAGTGACGATCACATCTTACAATTCGTCGAGACAAGAATAGTCCAAGAGTTGTTGATACTTTTTACCAGTGTAACTTCGCAAGAACGCTCTAAATAAAGAAAAAATCCTCCTTCTCTAATCTATCCATATATATATTGGTGACACAAAGTTGTTTGTCTTCAATTCTTTCTGTGCAGAAATTTAGTACTTATGAGACTGCAGATGTGGCTGTAACTTATTGATATAATACATCTATTATAGATGGATAGATTATAATTAAACATGGAAGTAATTTTTATTTCACAGTTTCTTAGGTCAACTTATAAACTAGTGTGATGCAGAACATTCCAAGAAAACAGACTTCCAAGGGTGAGCTACAGGTTGGAGACAAGGTTGAGCTTCAGGAGATGCAAGGCCCGCTACTCGTGGAAAATGGGAATCTTCAAACGTATGGTAGTACCAACGTGGCTTTCGAGTCTGATACTAGTCCTCAAACAGCTGAACCAATCACCATGGATATGGTTTCCATGGTGGAAAAAGATGGTTTCAAGCCAGAGGAACCAGAACAAAGGGAATCCTGGGATAGCAAAATTCAATTTATCTTGGCTACTATCGGCTACGCTGTTGGTCTTGGTAATGTGTGGCGATTTCCCTATCTGGCCCAGAAAAATGGCGGAGGTAAGTTTAATCATACCTTACATGAGATTTGGATTTATGTAATATTTCTGTGCTCACCAGTTAGCGTGTTGGCCTGTAAACCCGGAGATTCATTACCGCAAAAACGCGCTCCGCATTTTAGGACCGTAGGTGCGCTATAAGAGTGACACTCAAATCACACTATTGTATCACACAAATGTAGTCCAAGAATTGTATTGAGTATTGTTGAGTAGCCATCACTCTATTCTACTACTTCACAATTAAGAGTGGGTTTGCGCAAATAGACCATGTGTAGTTTTGTGAGAAAATCTAAAGCAAAGAAACAAAACCTATACAATACAGACGTTGAGTACCTATATTAGAACGATTTTTGTGTTCTTAATACGTCGTTTTAATTCATATCACCATGTCCGGTGATGCTATGTCTTACGAGTGTGCACCTTGACTATAGCCCTGTATCGTTTTTCTATTCCCAAAAAATTTCAACGTAAGACTGTCATGTCCAAAGCACACCACTCTTGCCGGCTTCTTTCCCAGTGCCAGTTTCAACAATCCGATCGCTCATAAATACACAGGCATTGCGTTCGTCGACTTTCCTGGTATATTCGTATGGAATAACTTGAATACCCCTTCCTTGAGGTACGCGACGATTGAACAAGTATATCGTATAAGAAATTTGTGTACCCATGCCTTATGTCGCTTATTCCAGGCCGAAATTCTTCTTGTCTATGTTGCATGGGGCATGGGAACAGCTTTTGCCACTGACCTTCATGTTTGTGGATTATCACATATTACAAGACGCCGCACTTTGTTTACTACGGCTGGGGCACGACTTGTTACAGGTCTTTTTTTTAGAGGGGATAGTCCTGGTGCTCCAACTTAATCCATATACCTTTGTTTTCCAATGGCATTATGTACAAAAGATAACCCCATTCTGTAAATTATTAGTCCCAGATCTGAACACATCTTTATGATCTGCGTGCATGAATATTTTGCGTCAAAAGAGCTGTTACATACCCTTTACAAAAGCGATAACTTTTCAGTGGCATCACAATGCTTACGAAACAAAAAAACTATTTCATAATATAGTTCTGATACATTCAGTTCCTCTATGAATTTGTATCAGCCGCGATTAGCACGTGACTTGCTGATTTACATATACATATTTAAAATCATTTTAATATAACGTACTTATCCCATTGTAATTTTTGAAACAGCGTTATAGCTTGCCAGATATGTCTTATTAGCTCCCATTGAACAAAACACTGTTGTAAAGTTTTGACATCCTGACATAGTAAACATGCGTAATTAAACAAGTATCGAACTTAAAACAAAATGCCCCCCAGCGGCACAGCGGTATGTCGGCAGAATTAGAACGCTAGAAACCGGGTTTCGATACCAGTGGTGGCCAGAACACATATAGCTCATTATGTAGCTTTGTGTTTAACTTGAAACAAACAAAAAACAAAATATATAGAACCTATTGCATCTATTATTATTATTGAGTTTAACCAGCTAGAACACAACCAAACAACTTTTAAAGTTATCTCCTAAGATTTAATCTAACTACAGCTTACAGTTAATGATTTAATAGTTTATAATATATATATATTCATATTTCCTTTATATTAGAAATTTTCTTTATCATTTTCAGGAGCATTTTTGATCCCGTACTTTATTATGTTAGCCGTGGAAGGTGTTCCACTGTTCTTCTTGGAACTAGCCGTTGGTCAAAGGCTGCGGAAGGGGGCCATTGGCGCATGGAACTTAGTGTCTCCATACATGGGCGGGATTGGGATAACCAGCGCTGTGGTGTCATTTAATGTAGCCCTATACTACAACACCATTATATCCTGGTGTCTCTTCTACTTGGGCCGCAGCTTCCAGTTTCCTCTACCCTGGGCAGAGTGTCCCAGATACATCTTCCCTAATGGCTCTTCCACATTGGTTCCTGAATGCGAGGTAAGAACGTAACGCTCTTTTAGCCATAAGTACTGAAATAAAACATATTTAGGTTTCAGGTCTTGAGTTGTTGACTGGACAAACGAGGAGATTAAATGAGTTTTTTCACTATACTATGTAAATATTTAAGGGCAGTTCCCGATTATCTGAATATATATTTTACATTTGGCAATTGTTTTTCCTTTGAGATAAATGCAATCATTTATAAAAAGCAAAAACAAAAACAAACAAACTTTTAACAATTCAATTTTTGATTTGAAGCTTTTAAACTGTGCGATGTGCAGAGCCATTCCCTGGTGTTATTATTGGTATTATTATCATTACTAACAGCTACTGTTGCTTACTCATTACTTCCAAGAGAATTCAAACTCATTCATCATTTGTGAATAAGATAAAAACTTATGAGTAAAACTTTCAGTAAAAACTATGAGTAACTTCCTTCATAGGGAGGGTGTGGTGTTTGAAAATATATTAGGAATCCATCAAGGAAAGAGGTTACTTTTTATCTAAGGGTTCCTGTTGCTGAAGATGATGTTGTTGATTCATCAAGAAATAAGATGACCCTTTTATCTAAGTGGGTCAATCTCTGAAGCCTAAATTCTTGACACATCAAGGAATAAGATTACGTTTCATCTAAGTGTGCCTGTTGTTGAAGATGATTTCCTTGACCCAATAAGAAATAAGATGACCTTTTACCTAAGTGGGCCAATTTCTGAAACTGATATTCTTGACACATCAAGAAACAAGATTACATTTCAACTAAGAGTGCCAATTGCTGAAGACAATGTCCATGACCCATCAAAGAATAAGATGACACTTTACATAAGTGTGCCAGTGTCTGGAGATGTCTTTCCAAGCAGCTTGGTCAGACTTTTTAATAAAAATAACGATTTTGTGAGCTCAGTGAGTTAATTATATGAAAACATCCTATTTGCTAAAGCCTCAAGCAATGGTTATCCCTAAAATATATTTTTAGTTATTTGAATGAATTCACAATAAATTTTAGAAATAGTGAATCCCTGAGTTTTCTGGGTTAGTTCATAACTGTCTCTCGTTCTTCATGTGCTATTTTATAACAGTCTTTTGCCCTTTCCTTATTAGTTTTTAATTAATTTTCTTCTTGTCTATTTTAGTTTATTATAGCTTTGCCTTTCTTTTCGTCTGTGTTAGTTTACAACAGAGTTTCTCTGTTACTTATAAAGCATCTTTACCTTTCGTCCTCTTTGTGTTACTTTATTACTGACTTCTTTTGTCCTTTCTGGTGTATTGTATAGCTCTATCTTCTAACCACTTTCGTGTTCGTACAATAATGTATTTTCATTTGTTTCGATGATAATATGCGTCTGTACTTCTTTCTACGATACTGTGTGGCTTTCTGCTTTTTTGTGTTAGTGTTTTTTGTTTTACTTCTTTCTTTGATTTCATGTTAGGGTATGGTTGAACGTCTGTTTCTATGCCAGCGTATAATTCTACATTTCCTTCTTTCTATTCTACAGAGTATAATTCTACTTATTCTTCTCTCTTGATTGTGTATGGTCATTTCTTATTTTCTTTCTATCTATTGTGAGTGGCTGTTTTTCCAAACTTTTTGAGTTAATATATGATTGTTCCTATACTTCTTTCTACGTAAGTGTAATTTTGCATTTTCCCTTCCTTTTATGTTAACTGTATTGCTGTACCTTTCCTAATTTCAATGTTAGTGAGGAAAGCTATTTTTAATTTTTCTTTCTCAATATCTAATCATATCTTCTATCATAGTTGTTTTTATATATTTCATTCTTTGTCAGTGTGATAAAAAAATTACTTTCTTCCCAGATCAAAGATAAACGCACGAAAAGTAAATTTGCGAGCAAATAACATAAACTATCGAGTTTTAATTAATGTTTCTCGCTATTTTACTTGACGACTTCCAATGTTTCTAAGTATAGTTACTGTTTCCTCTCCAATTAATATAACCTAGAACTCGGAGCGATGGTTTAGGTAGATCTTGGGTTACGCTGAAATCCCACTAAGTCACGGAAAAAAATCCCACAAAGCCCATTTGACAGAAAATCACTCTATAGGATTAGTGAACAAGAACGTCACGCAAGTTCTTTATCCCAATGTTACTTGTGAAGCTTTGTCAGAGAGGAATGGACTGGTAAAGTAACACAAAACACTTCAACGTTAGTTTATCATGTACAGTGCCTTGCAAAAGTCTTCATCCCACTGTGCTGGTAATAAATGTGAGGTATTTTCTTGTGAAAGACACAATTCAAAAGACCAAAAATATTTATTATATTAATCTCAGACCATTTTCTAATGATTACAAAGAACAATTTAGTGATATAACACAAAAAATGTTATGAAATCAAATATTGCAAAAGTCTTCACCCCTAACATAATTATGCAGTTAATATTTGGTTGAAGCTCCTTTGGCAGCAATGACAGCTGAAAGTCATTTTGGATAACCCTCCACAAGCTTTGCACAGTATACTGGAGATATTTTTGGCCGGTTTACTTAATGATTGTTTAAAGAAGATCTAGTTCATGACATGTTTACTGGAGGCTTGTTTGGTGACTGCAGTAAGAAGATCTAGCTTATGACATGTTTACTGAAGGCTCGTTCAGTGGCTGTAGTAACAAGATCTAGTTTATGACATGTTTATTAAAGGCTTCTTTGTCGACTGCAGGAAGACGATGAAGTTTATGACATGTTTACTGAAAGCTTGTTCAGTAACTGTAAGAAGATTTAGTTCATGACACGTTTACTGAAAACTCATTTAATGATTGTTTAAAGACCTAATTCATGACATGTTTACTGAAGGCTTGTTTGGTGACTGCAGTAAAAAGATTTAGTTCATGGCACGTTTACTGAAAGCTCACTTAATGATTGTTTAAAGACCTAATTCATGACATGTTTACTGAAGGCTTACTTAATGATTGTTTAAGAAGATTTAGTTCGTGTCATGTTTATCGAAGGCATTTTTGGTGACTGTAGTAAGAAGATTTAGTTTATGACACGTTTACTGAAGGCTTGTTTCATGAACTGGCCTACGAAAATCTAGTTTTTGGTGTGTTTGTGAGGTGTGTGTATTTAGAATTTATACTTTTCGTAAATGTTTTAGACCAATGATCCCTCTAATTTTTTCAGTCAATGTACGGAATGAATTTTTTCATATGCACCAGCCTACAGTCATATGCGCTCTCTACAGACCTAAGGGAGAAGATTGTTCAGACGCACAATTCCGGAGAAGACTATAAATCAATATCAAAGGTTCTCAGTTTGCCATTAAGTACTGTAAAATCGGTTGTGAAGAGGTGGAAAGTGTGTCACACTACCTCAACCTTACCAAGATCAGGTCACCCTAAGAAAGTCTGCGCTCGAACAAGGAGAGAAAATTCGTCAGAGAAGCAACTGTCAAGCCAACAGTGACACTGAAGGAGCTGCAGACTTCAATAGCAGCAACTGGAGTTACTGTACACACCTAGACATTATCACAGACCTTACACAAAAAAGCTTTGTATAGTAGGGTGGCAAAAAAGAAACCACTACTGACGAAGATGCATCTTAGATCGTGAATGGACAATGCCCGAAAACATTTCAATAACCCTACCATCAATGGTCAGATGAGACCAAAATATAACTTTTGGGGTTAAATGACAAACGGTATGTATGGCGGAAACCCAACACTGCTCATGACCCGGCAGATATAGTTCCAACTGTCAAGCATGGTGGTGGGTCCTTAATGCTGTGGAGATGTTTTTCTGTAGCTGGCACTGGAGAACTTGTACACATCCAAGGGATCGGGGACAGTGCAAAATATACACAGATACTGGAGATAAACCTGAAGAAGTCAGCTGAAAAACTAAAACTCGATCGAAGGTTTACATTTCAACAGGACAATGATCCCAAACACAGATCAATGGCAACCCAAGGATGGTTTCGGACAAACAAAATTAAAGTCCTTGACTGGCCAAGCCAAAGCCCAGAACCTAAATCAACTCGAAAATCTGTGGAGAGACTTACAAACTGCTGTGCATCGAAGACATCCTTCCAACTTACAAGAACTAGAGGATATATGCAAGCAGGAGTTTCAGTAAAAATGTCATAAACTAGACCTTCTTACTGTCACTGAATGAGCTTTCAGAAAACATGTCATGAACTAGATCTTCTTACTGCAGTCTCCAAACAAACCTTCAGTAAACATGTCATAAACTAGCTCTTCTTACTACAGTCTCCAAACAAACCTTCAGTAAACATGTCATAAATCAGATCTTCTTACTGCTGTCACAGAACGAGCCTTCAGTAAACATGTCACGAACTAGATCTTCTTTCTGCAGTCTCCAAACAAGCCTTCAGTAAACATGCCACGAACTAAATCTTCTTTCTGCAGTCACCAAACAAGCCTTCAGTAAACATGTCACGAACTAAATCTTCTTACTACAGTCACTGAACGGGCCTTCGGTAAACGTGTATGAATTAGATCGTTTTAGATCAATCATAAAACAAGCTTTTATGAACTATTGGGTCTAATACCGTCACAAATAGCTCTTCTGAGCTTGCCATAACCTTATAGTTATTATACCGTTACGCCATAACCTTATAGTTATTATACCGTTACGCCGTAACCTTATAGTTATTATACCGTTACGCCATAACCTTATAGTTATTATACCGTTACGCCATAACCTTATAGTTATTATACCGTTACGCCATAACCTTATAGTTATTATATCGTCATTTTAAAATATCATTTCACAGTCGTTTTAACATCTTTCATGAACAGTTTTGCAAGAGTGTCATAAACTAGTCGTTTTTACATTATCACAGAAAGTCCTTGTGAACTTTTCATGAATTAGTCCTTCTTGCATTGTAACAGATAATCCTAACAAACTTGTTATAAAGTAATCATTCTTACACTGTAACAGAGAGCCCTAGTAAACTGGTTATGAACTAGCCAGTCCTACAATATAATAGATAGCCTTAGTAAACTTGTTATAAACTAGTCGTTCTTACATTGTAACAGATAATCCTAATAAATCTTGTTATAAACTATTCGTTCTCATATTGAAATAGATAATCCTAATAAACATTGTTATAAACTAGTCGTTCTACATTATAACAAATAATCCTAATAAATCTTGTTATAAGCTAGTCGCTCTACATTATAACAGATAATCCTAATAAATATTGTTATAAACTAGTCGTTCTCCTATTGAAATAGATAACTATAGTAAACATGTTATAAACTAGTCGTTCTTGCATTGCAACATATAATCATAGTAAACTTGTTTATAAGCTAGTCGTTCTCATATTGAAATAAATAACCACAGTAAATATATTATAAACTATATGCGCAAAAAGTGAAACTTCATCCAACAAACAATTGTCAATATCTACTGAAATGAAAAAAAAAAAAAAACTATTATAAACTAGTCGTTCTCACATTGCAACATATAATCCTAGAAAACGTTTTATAAATTAGTATTCTTACATTATAACAGGTAGTCCTGGTAAACTTGTTTATAAGCTAGTCGTTCTCATATTGAAATAGGTAACTATGGTTAACGTATTATAAACTAATCGTTCTCATAATGAAATATATAATCCTAGAAAACGTTTTATAAACTAGTATTCTTACATTGTAACAGATAGTCCTGGTAAACTTGTTTATAAATTAGTCGTTCTCGTATTGAAATAGGTAACCACAGTTAACGTATTATAAACTAGTCGTTTTTACATTGCAAAATATAATCTTAGAAAACTTTTTATAAACTAGTGTTTTATATTGTAACAGATAGTTCTAGTAAACTTGTTTATAAGCTAGTCGTTCTCATTTTGAAATATAATAGATAACCATAGTAAACGTGTTATAAACTAGTCGTTCTCACATTGCAACATATAAATCAAATCAAATTCGTGGCAGGAATTTAGGTTTAAAAACTTAACCTGAAATGTTAACAGAAGCATAATCTGGTACAGATTAACGTTAGCTTGTAGTGACGTCACTAGAAACACAATGCGCTATATTTCTTATCTCATAGTGACGTCAACAGAAATACAACCTGGAAAGCTCTTAGCTTGTAATGACGTCAGTAGAAATATCATTATGGGACAATTCTTAAATTATAGTGACGTTAACAAAAGTAGTATGAGACAATTCTTTGTTGTAGACACGATCTGCCAATAGTCCTTACTTATTAATGAAGTCGGCAGGAACATAGTCTGGGACAACTATGATGACGAGGAACCAACTTTTTAGATAATGGTAGAAATGGGTAGTGAAAGAAGATTTATCACAAATGTACAACGTGTGGACAAGCTGATGTTGCTATCAGATTTTCGAAATGTTGTACATTTGTAATAAAGTTTCTTTCACTACCCATTCAAGCCGTCTCCAAACTTAATACTCTGGAACAATTTTTAGCCTGTAGTAACGTTAACATAGGCCCGGCATGGCCAGGTGGTTAGGGCGCTCGACTCATAATCTGAGGGTCACGGGTTCGAATCCCCGTCACACCAAACATGCCAACCTCCGCCTTTGCCTGGTCCCAAGTCCAAGATGAGAAAGGAGGAGGGTTGGGCGCGGGGCTAGCAACTCCACCCCGTAAAAACCAACCTGCTACAAGTAACTTCAACAACAACTTTCCGTTGGTGAGGTGTTGTTACGGCCCTATGCTCCACTGGGAGTTTACAGGTATATAAAAAAAAATATTAACATAATCTAGTACAACTTATATTTTGTAGTACCGTTAACACAAGTTGGTACACCTTTGAGCTTGGGGTGATGTCAGCATAACCTGAAACAGCTTTTAGTTTTCAGTCTCAAAAAGTTCATTACGATAGATAGTTAGTGTGTTAGCCCTTTTGCTCAGTTGGTAAAGCATCCACCTGGCATGCGAGAGGTCCTAATCCGAGTATGCTCGCAGAATGTGTATAAATGGGATTACCATAAAGTGACGTCAGAAAAACAATCTGTCATAGCTTGAGATGACGTCAACAAAAACAAAATCTGAGACAGTTATTGATTTGTACTGATACCAACAGAAATACAATCTGCCACAATGTTTAAGCAATAGTAACGTCAGAAGAAACACGATTAGATATAGCTCTAGCTCTTAGCATGTGTTTCACAAGCAAAATTATTATTACATCGTCAGATGCAGTCCGTACATTTTAGTATATTAAATACTAAATACACTGACCTGCAGTTCTCAAGGTGTTTCCTAATTATTTGGAAAACCATGTGAAAGTGTCCTGTTTTCTGATAGGCTACATTGTCATCATGCTGGAGGTAAGTCCTTATTATTTACCTAAAATAAAAGTATCATTGATACATATATCTTATGATAGTCTTTGAATAACAGAGGCTCGGGGACTTAGAACTTCCAAAGCGGAGATATCCCTCGTGATTAATGGCATTAGAAAGCAAATGAATATGGATCAATTTGGGGAATCCAGGACTATCTATAAATAGAACTGCAACAATTCATAACTCTAGTTATGGTAGGCAAAGTGCGGTGTCTTGTATCAAGTGAGGATTCACAATTACAAAGATCAGTGGCAAAATCCCTCCATGTGTTCAAGGAAACAGTGCGCCACACAATCAAGAAGGATCTCTATCTGGTAAAATGACAAAAGCCACTTGTAACAAGTTGCTTCCCAGATGTATCCTTTCAACCATCGCATACCTGAAGCATATGGATAATGAAAAGGTATTCATGCTATTTACAAAGATATCTATGGAATTTTGTTGAATAACCATCATCCAGAAGACAGGAGGAAGAGTGTGCTTTAAACGTGACAGTCCTAAAAAGAGGCCTTTTTAGGGCTATTGGCGAGTTGCACGGTCGTCAGGTATAGCAGACTAGACGTGACGACATGGGCTGTAACAACGTGAGGATCCAAAATCGATTTAATATAATGTATTTAACCTCTGCGTAAGTTAAAAGTGTATGCACTTAACATATGAATAATTTTCGATAATACAGTTAGTATTAAAAAAAGAAGGGTGTGAGTTCTTTTCATTCTTATTTCAAAGGTAGTTTCAAATATAAATATTTCAGGTCCATTTTTACATTCAAAATTAGGATTTTTTTCTTTCTGATAATAGACCATTGCATGATAGATGGACTTCTATTATTTTTGACCATGGTAAAAATGTGATTTTTTTACATCGATATATCAAATAATTTACGATAAACTTCAGCAAATAGAAAATATAATCACCGAGCTCCAATAACTTCTAATATCATCAACAGGTAATGATAAAATGGAGATCTCAAATGCAAGTGGAGCAGATTAGAAATTCTAAAACAATACGTCATCTTACTTAATACTTAGTGATTTGGAACAATAATATTGGCTCGTTGGCTCTTTCTTTTTATAAAAACTAAATGATAAAGCTGATTTTAACAAGCAAAAATACGTCTAATGGCATTTTAGACAAAGTTTACATCCATCACTATTTTAATGTGATTTTTACTTTATGATATTTTTTCGGTAGTCTCACTTCGTGGAATTTATACTGGAAGAAGACTAATACAATCGTAGCTAACGAAGTTAAAATGCACTTTATTTCTGTCACCAGTATTCCCATCGGATGTCTTTTAAAGGAATATTTTTACTTAAATGTAAAACATTTTTCAAGTAGTGTCATACAAAACCTGAAAAGAAAAGTTCAGCTAAATAAAAGTCGAGTTTCTTTAGGAAGGAAGATTAATAATATATGTTTGGAACCGAGAAATATTAGACAGAGAGCAAATACGAATTCGTTTTGTTTCAGAAAAGTAGTCCTACGCAGTATTTTTGGTATCGAGAAACACTGGACATCACGGAGAGTCTGGAGACACCAGGAAAATTCAGTTGGAGAATCGGTGTGTGTCTTCTAGTGGCATGGATTCTGTGTTATCTCTGTATGATCAAAGGAATAGCTTCTTCAGGAAAGGTAATATTTTGATCATTGGCTAGCTTTGTCATTAAATGTGAAATATTCATTGAGAGATAACGCCTTTAGTGGGGGAGAATTTTACTTTGTCATTAAATGTGAAATATTCATTGAGAGATAACGCCTTTAGTGGGGGAGAATTTTTAACCATTACATCCTATACTGACAATATGGTACCCCTTTATCAGTTTCTTGTCTTTACTGAGAAAGTAACTTCAGATAAACACATTATTTTTGGGAGGAAGCTACCCATTAATTTTACCTGAGAGTTTGCTCCTTTGTTACTTTTACCGAAAACCCGTTATGTATTCTGCGAGATATCTTTACTGGAAAAGCTACCATTGTATCCTATACTGATGATATGATCCAACAAGATATCTTTACTGAGGAAGCTTATCGCCAGTATGAAATACGATGATTATTTCACAGGAAGGGTATTTTGTTGGATCGTGTCGACAGTATAGGATATAATGATAGCTTCCTCAGTAAAGATATCTTGTTGATTATGATTAAGGGCGAAGGAAAAACATATCTTTAGTGACGGCAACTTCTTGATTAAGGAGGAGGGTAACAATATTGTCAACAGAAGAGTGGATAATATAATGGTAGTTTCTTCTGTAAAGGTGTATTGTTGTTTATGGGGCTACCATGATCATTAAAGGATCTAATGGTAACTTTCTCAGTGAATGTCTTTTGTTGTTCAAGGAGACACCATAGTTAATGGAAAATATTTTACAAACTGCAGTTCCTTCACAAACGGAGAAGCTTGAAAGCAGTAAAGAATGTTCTGGAATCACTGATATGTAATTGTACAGTCGTAGAATACTAAGTTGTTCTCAAGCTGTCGCACAGCCCAACCAAGGGAAATAGCTTGAATAATTTGGTTGTGCCAAATCGTGTAGCTGTAAGAAAATAGCTGTTAATGCTACTGTAAAGAATAATATTGTTTTGTAGTTCATTTTTTATAGTTTACCTTAACTCTTATAACGATAAGTTAAACTAATGTAAACATATAAATTTCAAATGGTTATTGGAGGATTATTAATAGTTTCAAACATTATGAAATGAAAAGCACAAATGTGAGTACGTAAGAACAGTTAAGCACTAGGTTGAAAATCAAAGAAAAAATAGAGCAAAGTAGGTTTAAAAAAGTGCAAGTTTAGGACTAATGAGGTGAAGATTAAAATAACAAAATGATTGCTATAGAGGGAAAGATGGAGCATAGCTATACCAAAGGAATTAATATCAAAGACACGGAATTAGACGAACAAAAAAGAAGATAAAAATATTAGACCTATCCAAGAAAATTCAAATAAGAAATGTATAATGATGAAACAAGTGTGATGAAACAAGAAACGAAACTAGTGTTAACAGAGTGGTAAACAAATAAGAAACAAAACTAGGGCCAAAAGAGTGATGATGAAAGAGATACACAACTAGGACCAACAGAGGGATAATGAAAAAAGATAGAATTAGGACCAACAGAGTGGTGAAGATATAAGAAACATAATTTGGTCTAGCAGAGTGATGACAAAATAAGATAAAATCTAGGACCAACAGAGGGATTATAAAATAAGAGACAAGACGAGAACTAGTGAGCGATGATAACGTCAGATAAAAACTAGGAATAATATAATGAGGATAAAATAAGAAAAGTAATTAGGACCAACAGAGCGATGATAAAATAAGACTCAAAGAATGGTGATAAAAAAACAGAACAATAACAAAATGTCACTGAAAAGTAGGATCAACTGAGAGATGACGAAACAATAAATATAAGTAGTACAGGCAGTATTGATGATACAAACAACAACAGTAGGACAAACAAGGAGATGATGAAATATAACTAGGATCAACAATGTAATGATGAAACAAGAAACAAAACTAGAAACAACAGAGTGATGATGAAACAAAAAACAAAAGTAGGACCAACGTAGTGATAATAAGATATGAAACAAAACTAGAATAAAATAAAAAGGTGATAAACAATAAAATGAATATCGAAAAAAGAGACATAATTAAAAGTAAAGAGCGAGAAACGTAAGAATTAACAAACAGAAGAACAAATTCAAGAGGAAACAAATAAAAAATATACGTCTTTAATGTCAACTACTAAAACAATGTTCGTCTATTTTTTTGTTTAGGCCATGACATTATAGGAAGTTATCTAATTGATATGGCATCATGTTAAACATGGTTCAAGATTTTCAAGGAAACACTAGCAACCATCGCTTCTATTTTTATCATTAGAATGAATCACTTTTCAGTTTCTTTACTGGTAAGAGCAAAAGACTTCTCACTGCCGATAGCATCCAGCTGAGGCTTAATGGCAAGTGTGCCCAGACTATGAGCCCGAGCATTTAAGATTCGCGATCTGTTGCTGCAAAATCATGCTCCAAACTTAAGGTTGTATGTGAATTCTAAGAATGAAGGTCAAATTACACTCTTTGATTAGAGTGACCGGAGAGTTGGGGGAGTGGGGGTGATGTTGACTAGCTACCTTATTTCTAGTCTATCATATCAAAATTAGGGTTAGCGCAAATAGTTCTTATGCATCTTTGACAGCTGAGTTTAATGCCGACTTCTCTGTTACTTTTAAGATTTGGATGTTTTACCTACTGAATCCTGATTATATCAATCGGTTCTCTCACAATCCTATAAACTGAGAGATATAGAATTTGAAAACTATGAAGGAGGGTGGGGGTACACCGACTTTAGGGATCTCTGATGAGGCCGTTTAGCTCATGTGTATTATGTTTCATAAGAAACTGGTTGAAAATAAGCATCGTTATTGATCTTTTATTAGAATGTCAACCATGAAGCTCCCATTTCCAATTTTTTTTTAAAGAAAAACTTAATAATCAGTGGCGTTCTCCATTTTACAGAACATATTCCTTTAAAAAAAACTTCAACTAAAACGGATCTATTGGCAAGAAGAAAGAAAACAACGAACTAGATGAGAAAGAATCAAACGATTTTTAGAATAGTATCTATAAATATGAGTAATTAATTCTTCTGATCAAAACATTAATATTCTAAATTTTCCATAATTCATCATAGTTTAACTCCCCGACTGGTTCGAAGGTTTTGGACTCTCTTAGGCCTTAACAAAGAAAACAAATGTGATTTCTGTATTGTTTTCTCTATTTTTCAGGTTGTCTACGTAACAGCTACCTTTCCTTACATCGTACTCGTTATTTTCTTTTTTCGTGGGATCACTTTGGATGGCATGAAAGACGGGATTGTCCATCTCTTCACTCCAGATGTAAGTTGGGATGATTATATTCAAATAGCATGCTTTAATGAAATAAACTTAAGTATAACTTTAAATGGCTGCCTTTAGTTATTTGTATATGGAATTTTCGTTGTCATGGTTTTATATATTAAATTTATAAATAACATTTTTCAGTACTTTTTACTATTCCTAATGAAAGGGTTTATAGGATACGCCCTGAATTTATGATTGTTAGCATGATTGCTAAATTAATAAATCCAGCGAAAGATAACTAGAAAATATCTAATTTTTTATTGTATATTTATCCCTGCTATTTTTATGCCATATGCACAGGTTTTTAAAGAAAATTTAATTTTTTCTTTCCTAACTCTCCTTTATTTTGAGAGATTATCACAACAAGAAAGGTATATTTTTCATAGAATTAGTTTTATATGTCTTAGTTGTATAATCGTTCTTTTGAGAATACAAACGTTTTTATTCTAGAAAATCATTCTCATTTATTCTCCCCCGGTGGTACAACTGTAAGTTCGATTCCTCGCGATGGTCATAGCAGATATTTCAATGTAGCTTTGCTCTAAGACAAACAAAAGAATAAACTGAAATCTAAATATCATTATGCGTCTAAATGCTACTCGAGAAAATGTTGAGTATTGTTTTCTAACTAAAACACTTACATTTTATCTTACCTCTCAGTGGGGGAAGCTTGCCGATCCTATCGTCTGGTTGGAGGCTGGGACTCAAATTTTCTTCTCCTTAGGCTTAGCTTTTGGAGGACTCATTGCTTTCTCTTCTTATAATCCTGTCCATAATAACTGTTACCGAGACGCTGTTTTGGTTTCAACATGCAATGCAGGAACATCGATGTTTGCAGGAATAGTTGTGTTTTCTATTTTAGGTAAGGATCTTAAAATAACGCTGGTTGATCTTTCCGAACAATACTAGTCATTTTGAGTAGGAGGTATTAGTTTTTAATGTAGTTAAGGAACTGTTAGCAGTGTTGATTTTTCTTGCTGAGAGACTCATAATAACATAAACTTAAGATTGTTTTAAATAAGAAGTTCTTAACAGGTTATTTTAGGTAAGGAGCTTCTAAAATACGGCTGTCTTAAGTGACCTTTTAACATTGACGATTATTCTAGGGAAGGAAATTCTATCAGTTTCAGTTATCTTCTTAGGAAAGAAGTGTTAAAAGAGGCGGTTATATTAAATGACTCTTAACAATACTGATAATTCTCAGGAAATAAGTGTTACTAGAGACGGTAATATTAAGTGACTCTTAATAATACTGGTTATTCTTGGGAAAGAAGTATAAACAGAGTTGGTTATCTTCAGTGAATCTTAACGTCGCTAGTTATTCTAGAGAAGGAACTTCTAACAATGCCTGCTTAACAGTATAGGAGGCACTGGTAGGTAAATATACTTAACAGTATTAGTTGTTTTGGTAATGTAATCTATTCTAGATTAGGGATTTCTTGCAATGCCTTTTTTTTAGGTAAGGAACTTCCAACAATGTTAGTAATTCTGTAAGAAGCGCCCCCCAGTGGCACAGCGATATGTCTGCGGACTAACAACGCTAAAAACCGGGTTTCGATACCCGTGGTGGGCAAAGCACAGATAGCCCATTATGTAGCTTTGTGCATAAATTCAAAACAAACAAAGAAACCGTAAGAAGCATCTAACAATAATAGTTATTGTGAATAAGGGACTGTTAATAATGGTGACTATTTTAAATAAGGGATACCAAACAATGCTGATTAATCTGAATAATAGCATTCTAGCTTTTATTAGGAAACATATATATATATAAATACCCGTATCTTCCACTAAAGTTTTTATTTTCCCATATTTCTCCTTGAGATTTATTACTTATTGATTAGGACAGTACAGTAGGAATCATTACCTTTTTCACACGAGAAAACAGAAGAGAGAACGTCCTCATGACACTGACCAAGTTCCATCTGACTTACAGGTTTCAAGGCCCACATGGCCCACGAGCGCTGTGTTCAGGAGCGTTACGAACTTCTCAGTCCGTTTTACAATTCCTCCGTGATTCCCTCACACCTGACACAAGACGTAATAGAAAAACTACTGAACAACTCCGATGTAATCATTCCATACGACTTCCCTGAATGTGACCTGAAAAAGGAATTGGAAAAGGTGAATTTGGATTTTATAATTTTCTTAACTTCAGTATAGAGACACATAGTGTATATGAATAGCAACCAAGATCAATGGAACAAATGATATGTATAATATTTAGGTACTTCTAAAAGGCACATATATATATACGTATATATATCAGAAATAAACCCATACTTGTACTCCAGGGCAACAGAACGGAACAGATGATATATATATAGCACTTTAAACTGAATAAGAGAAGTAGTGAATCCTGTAATTAACGAAGATGATTTATTTATGAAACATTCATGCCAGAGATGTAAGAAACGCAAACTGAGTCAGTTGCGGAGAGACGAGGAAGTCTTTACTCAGTTTTATTTTTTTGTGGATACATATTTCTGCGGAACAGTGATCTTGTTTAATCGGATATCATTATGAAAGAATTACCCCCACCCCTCCACCCTCCACAGTGATTTGTTTTTATATCGTTCATCCGTAGATCAGAAGATTTACTGATGTTCCACCGGAGGGGGGGGGGGCATTATATTGAGTAAGTTTGTGTTTTTTACTTTCACAACACTCGTAAATAATGGTCAAATTAAAAATTGGGTAAAATCACCCAATTTCTGTGTAAAATACACAAGAAACTCCAGAAACAATTAGTGGGATTAATTTTAGTACTGAGACTTCAATACTTTATTATTAGGTGCCCTGCAACCAAAAAAATTCATGAACTCTCAACCAATCAGTACATAAACAGTTCAGAAAAATTTCCTTAGAAATGGGATTGCTAGAGTTAATACACTTGTTTCTAGCTACAAGTATAATTTTATGCATTTAATATTTTCTTTCAAAAGTTACGTATTATTAGATAAAAGTAAAATACAGCGTCATTAGTAGTCTAAGGGGTAGGCCTAGAGCGGCATATTGAAGGCCAGCAGAATGGGGGGAGGGGGAGCGCAAGAGTGGGCAGGACGAAAGAATGGTGGGGAAAATGACCCTTTCCCTGAAGAAAGGCATACACACGAAATAACACAGAACCGGGACTCCCTTTGCAGAAAAATAAATAAATTTAGAAAATAACGTACAAACTTTAATGAAGTTTTTAAATACTGAATATAACATTTTAAACTGATAAAATGCCGACAGTTATGACATATAATCTGAACTGTCTTGAAGTAGAGCTAAATATATTAATATATATGTGTGTGTGTGTGTGTGATGTCAGGCGGGTGCCATTTTGAATTTTTGCCTATGTCTAAGAATCATCTTCAACCGGCCCTGTACGGCGTAAGATACTAAAATATTTTCTTTTAAATCTTCACTGAATCTAAATATAGTTACACAATTCACACTTTAAGCCTAATACGGACCTAAAGTACAGCCATTTTTATTGAGGTATTTCATCTTCAAACATATTTTATTTTTGAAATGTTAATCTTTCTTCCCTGAAAGTAAATATTACCTGAAAGTTTTTTGTTTTTTTTTTCTATTATCACTTATCAAAATTGAATGAAATCTGTAATAATCTTGGACTGCCAAATCAAATAGACATTATCTTGCTGATTTTGTTTTCTCTCCTCAGAGCGCCTCTGGAACAGGATTAGCATTCATTGCGTTTACAGAAGCTGTTAACCAATTTCCCGCGGCACCTTTTTGGTCGATTCTTTTCTTCTTGATGCTCTTCACCCTCGGTATCGACTCTCAGTTCGGAACGCTAGAAGGCGTTATTACCTCTATTGTTGATCTGAAGTTGTTTCCGAATCTACGTAAAGAGATCTTGACAGGTAGTGTTTATTTATTTTTAATCATAATAAAAGCATGAAAACTAAACTACTCAAACAAGTGAAGTAAATGTTACTTTATTGAAGTATGTTGAAGATTTCCGTAAATTTTGCTCAAAATTTCGTTTTAAATACTGCCAAGCTTAATGAGCTAGGAAAAAAAACGAAACTATATATACTAAATTTCTTTAACTTTTGATTTATTTTTTAAGATAAATATATAATTTGTATTAGATTATTTTCAGAATCTTCATCAGCTTTCATTAAGCTTGCCATGCACTGAGATAGCTCAGGTGTATTCTTAATAGTGTTATATTTATACTTTTGGAAGCTTCTTTGATATTATAGTCATGAAGTAGAAGGAAAAGTATTTATAATTTCCTAATTATTAGATTATCATTATAATTCATGAACTGTTGCTACACGTTTTTATTTCCTTTTTTTATGGACTACACCTAAAACAAAATGCTAGCGAATAAAAAACAACATATTTACCCAAATGGATAAAGTGTTGTTATAAAAAAAGGAGTTAATAGAAAGAGGCATACTATGTAAAAAAGAATTAAAACTTAAAATGAATCTAATTGAAGAAGGCATCGAGAATCTACAGGGGGGGGGGGGTTACGAATGATAATTTTGAAAAATGCAGGAGGACATCAACAACAACAAAAGAGGCTGTAATGACAAAATTAACGAAGTCGAAAGTGAGTTAGAAAAGAATATCAATGACGGATTAAAACATCTGGGAAGTGATTTATTAAATGAGAAGATTAAACCAGCCATACCTCTTTCTGCATCAGCTTGATAGTTTCAACCTAAAACACCGTTTATTACGAAATACGGAATAGGAGAACTTATTTGGTGTACACCTATCACCACTATTGCTGTTCAACCTGTTACTGGACGACATTCTTAGAGTACTCCAGCCGTGACACTACTAAATCAAATTCCAGAATCTAGCTGGCCAGTTCAACATCAGCCAAATGAGAAACCAACGAAGTATGGTGAGAATGTACCATGGGAGTGATACTAGGCTCAGTTTGAAATCATTTCCAGAATAGTGAACAATCAATTTTGCTGCCCATTTAAAAAAGGACCAGCGTTAACAACACTAATTAACCTTCAGCTGAGAGCTGTAACAACTATCAAGCATTGTTAACCAACAAATTCAGAATATCGTACCAAAAAAAGTATCCAGAGCAAAGTTCCGGAATAGGGTACAGAAGAAAGAAGAAACCTTAGCCAAACTTGCAGAAGATTTAAAAAGGTTTCCAAGTTATCTTACCCAGATGCTTATCATGAAATGATGGATTCGTTGGTACGTGACCAAATTATAGATGCTATAACAGATGAAGATATGAGAATTAGGTTGAAGCAAAGTAATTGTACGTCTTTAAAGGAAGTTCTACAGTTGGCGATGGAACTTGAATCCATTAAACTTGCAGATAAACTACTAAAGGAACCATCTAGAAGTTATGGGATTATCAGATCGTGTAGCATTGAAACATCAACTTCCCTTAACAATAGTCTAGAAGGACTGAAAGAATTTATGAGACAGCTAGTTTTATAATAAATGGGAGAAATAAACCACAAGAACATACATGTCTTATGTGTAACTTTTAAAGGGCATATTGCCAGAAACTGTAGCTTTAATCCAATATTGATAGAGAATTCCCAGAATATATTAGAAAATAGGAACTGTTGTAATTGTAGGAAACCTGGTCATTACAATCTGTTATAAAGCCAAAGAAACAGAGCTAAACCAGATGTAAAGAAACAACACAGAACTAATGAAACATTAATAAAACAAGAATTAGCTGGACTTATGAGGCGAGGTTCAGTTTGAAACATTCCACCTATCCCATGTGGGAAAAGAAGTTCATTATTTGAAGAAAATCGTCCATGGGTTTATTTATAGAAAACCCTGTAGTATGTTGATCGACACTGACTTCACAGCTACAATAATTTTCCCTGTTTGGTAATGAAAGGTGGGAAATTGCCTCCAGAGATTAAGAAAGATGAGGGAGCGATGCGAACATCAAGTGCACATAAAGTTTCAGCAAAAGGGAAATCAAGATAGTTACTCTAGGAAGCTTCTCTACACCTCACGATGTGGGGGTAATTGATATCGAGGAAGATTACATATATTTGGAACTGACTTCATTCGTAGACATGGATGCAAAGTTAGACTAATAGGATTAGTATCGTCTATGAGTAGAAAACCCCTATGCACAACATGGCAATTACTATATCCGAGGTTGAAGTTTCAGTGAAAACAGGTACAGTGAACGTTGTACCACGAAAAGATGAAATACTCAGACCAGAAGTTGTTAGTAATAATTCTTCATCTAGTGACTGTGGCATAGTGAAACCAAATACTCTGGCATGTCATAAGGAATCGGTGGTTGGAAGAGCTCTCGTGCATATCATACATAACTTTACCCAGGGAAGACGTAAATCAGATTATAATAAAATGAAAAGTAGCTATGATGTCAATGCTGATAAGACTGAATTCTATTGAAATAACATGATATAGCTTTACAATCTATGCCACAAGAAAAAACGAACTCCAAAGTTAAACAGGTGCTGGGAGGGGCCACATGCTTATCGATAACAATCAGTGTTGTGGATTACAGAATCCAGAAAGATAGAAAACCCAAAACAAACGGCATCCACCCGTGGTCATCTTTGAAAGTACGTTGGTGAGAGAACGGCCAACTGGGTAACTTTGGAGAAGAACTTTTCAGCGGAAACTCACTGTGTTGAAGATCCAGAAGTTCCTGTCGATACTACTTTAGGAGATTCATCAAGGTTGGAGCCGCCAGTAGATTCACTCTACTACCTATTTAAAGAGAATTTCCCCATTGACAACACAGAAAAAGACACCATTATATCTGTATACCATAGGCCTCGGAAAAGAAAACCGACAAAAAAGACTTGATGAATGGACAGTTTAGTGTACACTTTTATTATTTTTTTATTGTATTGTTCAAGGGACTTCACAATCCAAGAAAGGGGCAGTGTTGTAAGCTTTAGTTTTAATGTTTCAATTTGTTTAGGTAAAGAAAGCTGTATGTCGTAAATGTGACGCTAAGGGCAAAAGGTTGAATAATATTGGACTTGAAAGCTCTAAAGATTTGACGACAAGTTTTCTAATAAATTCAATAATAGGTTACAAATACAAGGTTTGGAAAATAAAGTGAAGAATATAAGGAGTTGCTTCCAGCAGGTGGAGTGTATCAGACAGCGTGTTTTCGTTTTCAGTGAAGGCAAAGGCAGCCAACTGCACAGAGAAGACTAAATAAAATTGTTGTCAGCAAACATATTGAGTGGGTCAATGATATTCTGGCCCCAATTTAATTATTGGGACACATCCTCCCCAATCGGTCTATGATTCTGAAATAATAACTCCCAAATTTAGGTTGTTGTTGTTTTTTTTGGGGGGGGGTTCATTAAAATGTTTAATTCTGTCTCTCGATAATTCAGTCATCAGAGCGTGAAATTTATAGGTTTTGTTGGCAGAAGGCAAAACCTATTTATCACAGCTTTTCTACTTAAAGAGAAGGGACTTTTCATAGCAGTATCAATATAGATGCTAGACTATAGGCCTGTAGCAGGCGTGTCGCGAATAAGCCAGAGGGATCGATGCCGCGTTCAAGCAAAACCATCCGAATCAAGTGTCAGAGAAATAGTACGTTGATGTGTTGACGTCACACTCAATGCGTGCTGTTCCACTTATTACGAATCATTGTACTTGAATAACCTCTGCCACATTTTTCCTTTCTGTTTTCCTGCTATTTGGATTATTTAACAAAAGTACTGACTATTTTTCAAATGATGAGCATTTGTTTGAAACGAAATCTATTTTTCACTGAGTTTGACTTACTTTATTTTTTACAACTTTGAACTTTATAAAAGTATTCTTCCTACAGATGATATATATGGCAGTTACTCAAGGACTGTACGTTCTTTCGTATTCACATGTTGTTAGTTTGTTTTACAATTTTCTAGCAAAGCTAAACAAAGGACTGCTTGTACATAACTGTTCCTTATTTTGAACTGATAGGCTAGAGGGAAGGTAGCTAGTCAATAGCACCCACCGCTAACCCTTGGGCTACTCTTACCTGACCTAATACTATGATTTAGTCGTCACTCTTACGGTACACCGGCCCTAAAGTGTGGAGTATGATTTTGAGGCAACGAAACGCGAATCACGTATTCTTGGATTCACTAACCACATCAAATGTAAGCCACGCCCAGAACCCTCGTGTTAAGCCTACTGATTAAAATGCGTTTTTAAAAATATACTCGATCCTGATTTGTCTGAAATGTTTTTTTAGTACAAAACTACACAATGGACTATCTTAACTCTGTTCACCGCGGGGATTGAACCCGGACCTTAGCATTGTAAGTACATAACCTTATGGGGGGACTGTCTGAAATGACTCTTGATCAGTGCATAGTAATTAAGCAGTAAGATGTCATAAATACAAGTTATTGTTTTGATCATTTATTTGTGATAGGATTTCGTCAACGGAATACAATAAAACATTTCAATTTGTTAAATTAGAGTTTTACGTGAACTTTCTAGGTTTAAACTATTTATCTATTAATTTAAGGTATAAACACACTGAACCTCATTAGGAAAACCAGCGTTTTAAGTTTAAACACACTGAACCTCATTAGGAAAACAAACGTTTTAAAATATAAACACACTGAACCTCATTAAAAAACAAGCGTTTTAAAGTATAAACACACTGAAGCTCGTGAGGAAAACAAACGTTTTAAAGTATAAACACGCTGAAGCTCGTGAGGAAAACAAACGTTTTAAAGTATAAACACGCTGAAGCTCGTGAGGAAAACAAACGTTTTAAAGTATAAACACTCTAAAGCTCGTTAAGAAAACAAACGTTTTAAGGTACCAGATAAATAAAATATTGAGAATTTAAAAATCCGTAAATAGGGATCGTAAGAAAAGTAAGCAAACGATGTTGAAGATACTGTAGACATTCGTCTTCGTCTACTTAATAGCCGATTCATTTACTTATTTTGTACTGAAAAATTATATTACCGTAGGAGAAGTATGTATATATGGCATGAACCACAAGTTAATATATATATCCGACATTTCACTGATCTTATAGTTCTCCGTCATTATGGAAAATGACAGCTCTAAACTACAGACAGTAGTAACAGCTTAACCCAACCTCATAACGAAAGATAGTGATACAAATATTGCCTAGACCACTAATATGCCTGTCGTATCCCAGCTGTCCTCATGAGCCCTAGTGCTCGACGAAAGGCTTCGTCGGCATTAGGTATGACAAATGCCGTGTAATTGATATATTATAACAAAGGGCGAGCAACTGCCCCGCAGAATCCGCGGTGCGAGGGGTCCATGCTAAATAGGGGCCCATAGCGCTATAATAAATTGGATATGAATGGGATGCGATGAGAAAATTCGCAGGGGGGCCCCACACATTCTGCGATATGCCGCTAATTACAACATATTCTAGATGTACTTCTGCAGGGTCCCCGAAAGTGTTTAATTTCAAAAATAAATAAAACCAATATTAAGAGTAACAAATATTTTAATTTCTTGCTTTTGAATTCATATGTCACGCTGTGCTGTAGCCTACAGAGTGCATAATTCTCTCGTGATTCATGGCATGCACGACAGTACCAATTGCTACTTTAAAGCGTCCCTTATGTGACGTCATTTTAGTGTCTACTTACTGACAGACAGACAACACACTACTGTATAGTGGTGCCAAT
>NW_013665716.1:299438-301576 GCF_000517525.1 Limulus polyphemus
CATATCCAATCCATCCCCAAGAGATTCTGGTAGAATAGATTTATATTCTGCTTCTGTAACATGAACATCGCATATTTAAACAGAAAATTTATTCCACACCAATTCAAACATAAACTGTTTAAAAGGGTACATTTTGGTAGATATTAGTCTATTTTGATTTTTAAGTGATCCAAATAAACCTTTATTTAGTTAATTAACTCTCTTTTTAGCAGAACTACGCGATTTGTTAGTAGACATTATAGAATTTGGTTTAGTCAATAAAATATAATTTATTGCTAGAGATATGACCCATATCGTTGCATGCATTCTATAAATAACTTTGTATACAAGTAAAGAAAAAACTTTTCAAAAAAGGAAGTAAATGTAGGGATGGCTAATGTCAATTATTCAAAGACAATGCAAACAAGTTAGTAGGGATGGCATTTCCATTATCCATACATAATAACACAGGCACACAGTGTAGTAGAATGTTAACAGTCAAAAATAGGATAAATTAAACTCAGTTGTGATTAAATAATTACATATATTGCTATTATGTAGGGATGGTGCACATGTCATCCCTACTATCTTGTTTGCATTATTTTTGAAGGATTGATATTAGCCATCCATACATTTTTCCCTTTTTTAAAAGTTTTACTTTTTTTTAATGAAGTGTTTCCATAAACATAGAAAGGTTGCGTTTACAACCAAGTTCTAAATACAATGACGTTTCAACTGTAATATTCATTGTTTATCTATTATTAGCTGGTAATTCCTATTTCACCCTGTACTTAAGTTTTCTGAAGGAACAACAATTTCTGTACGAAAGCTGACTTCAAGGGGTAATGATAACATCGTTTACACTAAAATTATTATTTTTTGAAATTAATAATACTTATAAAATCGGATACTCAGTTTGAAACTATGTTACCTCAGTAAAATTGGTTGACACCATTGTTTTGGTTTCTGAGTTATCTTGTAATAAAAAAAAGAACAAGAAATTCAAACTTTTTTGCTATGATATTTAAAGACATTTCCAGAAATTGTGACTCAGTTATTACATAAATATTGTTATAAAAGGAAACACTGTATAGCATTGTAAAGTTCTGATGACCTATTGAGGAGATATTTAGAATACCATATCGATGAACAACCCGAGCCATCTCAACATAGGCAGTGCTGCCACCTGCCTTATTACTTTCACAAGCCACAAAAATTGAATGAAAAGCAAGATATTTTTGTTATATATATGTGTGTGTGTCTGTCTGTATTGTTTCAGGATTGTCTACTTTACATATTTATATGCTGTTTTATATATACCTGTGTGTTTGGGTGTAATATACGTATTTTTATGCTGTTTGATAGATTCTTGTATTATATTAGGATTTATCTGCTACATACATATTTCTGTGCTGTTTTATGTTTCAGGACTGATCTGCTTAATTTCCTTTGGAATGTCTCTCATTTTCTCACATGGCGGAGGTAACTACGTCTTCACTCTCTACGATGATTTCAGCGGTAACTTCCCTTTGCTAATTGTGGCCTTCTTTGAATGCATTGCTATATCTTACGTTTATGGTGTTAAAAGGTATGTTTTATTATTGGAGTAATTCGATAAACTTACAAAACTCTAGCCTAGAATATTATATGGTAAACAACATCTATGTGATTTGTTGTTACATATAAACAGTTTCAAATTAATAATAACCTCTAAATATAAGTAAAAGGAATACTAACACTTATGATAATATAGGTAATATAGCATGGTTCGGGTATGGAGATAAACTTCGCGATAAACATAGACACTTTTAAGACTTTGTTATACCATTCGTTCGTAGAAAGAGACTTTAACACTTTTATCCGCCAACCTCTGGATGTTACAAAATATCCACTTAATGTTGAATTTTTTCTACCTATAAATCTTACACAACATCTGTAACTTATTGTTATTCTTCTAGATATAGGTATTATAAAAATACCTTCATAATACTGTTATTCTTCTAGATATAGGTATTATAAAAATACCTTCATAATACTGTTATTCTTCTAGATATAGGTATTATAAAAATACCTTCATAATACTGTTATTCTTCTAGATATAGGTATTATAAAAATACCTTCATAATACTGTTATTCTTCTAGATATAGGTATTATAAAA
>NW_013665716.1:302463-306068 GCF_000517525.1 Limulus polyphemus
ATATATATATATATATATATATATATACCCTTAAATGTTACTCTTCTGTTTATAGAAGTTACGAAATAACTCTTTATTATTGTTATTTAAGTACACACTTGGAAAATTTTCTTTCGTGTTATTATCCTTCTGGATGTAGACGTTATGAAATATCACTTTAATGTCCTAGGTGAATAAATTAAGCATATTTAAACATTTTATTTTAGTATTGTTATTCCTCTAGACATAGATGTTACGAAATACCACTTCAGAATTGTTATTCTCCTAGCTGAATGAACATATTTAAATATTTTATTTTAGTATTGTTATTATTCTAGACATAGATGTTATGAAATATCAGTTTAATATTGTTATTCTACTAGGTAAAACATATATTTAAAACTCATTTAGTATTATTTTCATTCTACACATGGATATTACAAAATAACAATTTAATATTGATATTCGCCTAGGCAAATGAATATAATTTAAAATATTTATTTAGTATTGCTATCCCTCTAGACATAGATATTATGAAATAATACTTTAATATTAATATTCTCCTAAGTAAAGATACATATATAAAAATCCTTTAATATTATTACCTTCTGGAAATGGATGTTACGAAGTACTAAGTTAATATTGTTATTTCCCTTGGTAAATTAATATATTCAAAAATATTCATTTAGTCTTTTTACATTTCTAAAAATGCATGTTACGAAATTTCACTTTAATATTGTTATTCTTCAAGGTAAATATATTGAAAAATGTGGCTTCAAGTGTTGTTATTATTCCAGATATAGATCTTAGTCAAAAATATATTTAATATTGTTATTCTCCTTGGTAATAAAATTGGAAACATTCCTGTAGTATTGTTATCCTTCTAGACATATATGTTTCGAAATATCACTTTGATAGATATTTTCTTAGAAAATTACATTGGAAAAATTCCTTTAGTATTATTATCCTTCTAGACTTAGTAGATATATTGAAAACAAAAGTATTGTTATATTCACAGAGATATGTGTCACGAAATATCAGTTTAATATTTTTATTCTTTTGCTTACGAATGTTACAAAATTTTGTCTTTTTTATAGTTACCTGCATGTCCCAAGTGCTACGAAATCTAATACATACCTATCCTGCCTATTTCTAGATGTTACGAATTATCTTGTTATTAATAGCCACGTATTCCCTGTTTTGTGAAAGAAACTCAAATTTCTTATTCTTCTATTGACAAATATTGTAAATTACCATTTTATTATTATTTTTACTTTCCAATTTGGGTGGTAATGTTGATACTTTCAACTCTTTGGATATTTCCAAATAACACATTATTTTTACCTCTATGTATTTGGTTGTTACAAAAAACTCGTCTTATCTTTCATACATTTTTCTTTTAGTTGTCTCCCGGTGAGTCAAAGATAAAATTACGGAGTCACAATGATAAAATCTAGGGTTCTTTTCGCCACAGTAAACAGAGCATGTTTTGTACACGTTACAGAGCTTGTCTCCTCCTAGAAGTTACGAAAAGTCACCCTACTAAATTTGTTATTTTTAATTTGTTCTATACCACTAGAAAATAGGAGTGTGACCCCTTAAAGTCTGGTAATGAGCATATTACCCAACATCATTTGGAATAATCATAATGCATCTAAATTTCAAGTAGTCTGTAAATCAAAACTAACTTTTTAGCTTCAAATCTATTTATTTAATGTTAACACATTGTTAGAACGGTTTCTATTGTTGGGCAGATTCTTCGGGATTATTCGGAAAAATAAGGATGCAAGGTCCAGTCCATTTAATGATAACAAAAACGTTTTATTTCTTCGACTACAAGTTCTACAAATGAACGTAACTGATTTTTACTGATAGGCCCAAATTCATAGTAAACGCCGATACAAGTATGCCACTTGCTAACTTATTACGCTCTACAAAACGCATGGCGTATCATTATTACTTCGTCAAGAACACAAATTTAATAATCCAAATAATAATAAGCAACCGACTAACAACTCAATCAAATAATACCTTACTACGCCAGAGTCATTTTAACTTACAAACCGACACAAAGATCCAGTAACCATCTATTCTAGTTTAATTCGGGTTTTATATTGCTCGAACTCTTTTAAAACTTTGGAGAAAATTTTAAACGTTAAGTCGCACTCCTGACATGACGTCGAATCTCCCCCTGGCCAGAAAACAATATAAACGTCTAAATGTTTGTTTGTAGTTTAAACACAAAGCTACACATTAGGCTGTCTGTGCTCAACCCACCATGGGTATCGAAACCCGGTTTCTAGCGTTGTAAATTCGTAGACATACTGCTGTGCCACTGGGGGGGGGGGGCAAACGTTTAAATTAAAAATATTTAAAAAACGGCTCCTTAACTGGTCAGTGTAACAGTAAGTATACGACTTACAATGCTAAAATTTGCGTACCTATTCCCCGTGGTTGACAGAGTGGAGATAGTCATTGTGTAGCTTTGCACTAACAAAATAGCTTACTAGAAAAACAATTGACACACGTGGTGAAATGAAGTTTAAAACTAGATACATTGTTCAAAAATTCACCAGAGATATAGTAGAGTATAAAATGCTTACATTTTCATGCCGTAGGCATACAACGTTTCGGCCAGATGCACTTACATAAGTAAAAGATGCTAAACAGTATACGGAACAAAGTTAGAAAGATTGCCTACTTTCATCTGAAGAAGGTTACCTGCCCGAAAGGTTGTATGTCATCGTACGAAAATATAGATACTTTATGATTTATTATCTCTCTGGTGAATCGTTCTACAATTTATCTAAATTAAATACATAGCTTATAACAAAATAATATCAGACAATTATACCCAACGTTTTACAAGAAGTTGGAAAGATTGCACCATCTTCAACATTTACCGCCCTCTATGCATCTGTGGTATAACTAAGGAAAATAAAATAAAACTACCGGTAATGTCATTATACTTTTATTTTCCCCTCCCTTTATTCTGTTAATTCCTTTTTTTCCCCTTCCTCTAAACAATCCCCACGAGGAGTTTTTTCTCGTAAATCCTTCTAGTGGACCCTGCTGCATGTTACAAAATGTTATTATTTTATTGTTATCTGATTATTTATGGAAATTTAAGTGGCTTGGTCTCTTACGTTAACATAGGTTCAGTGATGACTTGGAGCTGATGACGGGCAAGCGACCGAGTTACTACTGGCTTTTCTGTTTGAAATATGTTGCCCCGGTTACCATGCTGACAATCTTGATAACCAGCTTTATTAAAATTGCTAAAGAAGGTAGCGGATACGAAGCTTGGGACAGTGAATCGGTAGGTTGTAACTTTTCAGCAAGATTTGTTTGAATATTCTGTCGACATTTCCCGCTTTGAAAACGATAATTATGACAGCTGATTTTCGCCATTTGAAAATCTCATTAAAAAATACTTTGTATCGTGAGATGTTTATAACATAAATCTTAGCGTGTATGATGTTATCCTCAGGCTATAGTAATCTCAATGTCAGCTTACTATAAAAACATCACTTTAACTCTGCTTATTTCATGTTAGAATAGTGACAGAACACGATACTAGTTGTTCATAAGGGTAGGAACAGGGAAAATAGAGGAAAAGCACCCAC
>NW_013665716.1:306078-319397 GCF_000517525.1 Limulus polyphemus
TACTAGTTGTTCATAAGGGTAGGAACAGGGAAAATAGAGGAAAAGCACCCACATCACTCCTCCATATAACTTTCGATAAGTTTGTGATATGCCCAATATAAATTTTGTTGTTGTTTTGATCCAAACTAATAAATCACTATAAAAAAAATTCTAAAGTGAATTTGGAAGCTGGGAATAAAGAGCCGAATAAATAAAATAAATATATTAAGATAAAAATAGAAGACTACGTAAATGCTATATTGAACTGCTCATTTTCATATTAATTTCGTCTGTTTTTTTCTAATTAGTAGAATTTCATTAAATAATTAAACTAACAAGCTCAATCAAATAGTAACTCATAACTTCAGATTAACTGTAACTTACGAACCGACACAAAAATCAGGAATAACCTACTCTAGTCTAACTCGTCTAACTCGCGTTTTATACTACCAAAAGGTTTCTAAAACTTTGGAGAAAACCCCAGACGTTAAGTTACGCGCTCATCATATGACGTCAAATCTGTACTGTTCAATCACATTAATTTTCACATTCATTATAAAACTTTTTCAAGGGAGTATGCTCTCGAACTCCTTAGTTCCCATCTGCTTTCATGGAATGCACTTCACAAGTGTGATTCACTTCCAACTCATTACCCCACTTTTTGTTTCCGACGCTATATTGTTTTTTACACGACTATATCTGCAATACAAGAATTATTCATAAAAAATAGCTAAAAAGTTTATTTCTTAAACACTTTGCTCTATCAAACCTGACAATTTACAGTAATGGTTAATACTGACATGTTCGTCTTTTCATTAGGCTTCTCCGTTGCACATGGAATGGCCATACTGGGCACATATTTTGATCGCCATTTTAATTTTGATGGCAGCCATTTGGATTCCCCTGGTGGCCTTTCTGAGAGTTCTTGGCATTCGAATTCTTCAAGATGAAGAACCAGCATGGTTTCCTGCAGAAGAACTACGTGAATTTTATGGGATCGCTCCTCATAAAGTGACCACGGTGGAGAAGTGGCTTTTTTGCGTGCGTGAGGAAGACGATATGTCTGAGGATATTTGAAACGACATGTTTATGGTGGCGAAGAAGGAAATATTTAAAAATATTTATGAGTTCTCCTTCACCTTTTTTGTAGATCGCGTTCTGTGTTGAAAAAACAAAAAGATTATTGGTTATCAAACTTATCATTGGCAATGTCAAATTTGCCCAACATATACTCTCAACCACAGGAAGCAACGAAACTCTGGAATTATCCATATGTAATATAATTTTAGTTTAAATCCAAGTACTAAAAGCCTTCCAGTACCCTTAGTTGACGGGCATACTACGGAGATTTTTGGGCTAGGAAAAAGAGACTGAATTGTGATGCCTGGTTAAAAAAAAGTTCCCAGTAAGTCTAGACAACAAGGCCTAACCTTAATATCCAGCTGTCATGCAAGTGTTTTGTCGCGGAAGTAAACAAAAGCCTGTTGAGTTAGATGCGGTGTCTCTTTTAAGTAAAGAACTACCACAAACGTGCCATCTCACCCAAAAATATAGCCAAATATTATTACAACAAATTTAGTCAAGAACTAGTAACTTACCGAAACTCTAGTAAAATTACGACAAATTTAGTAGAAATCCTGGAAAAGTTGCCGCAAATGCTGACGAGAGCTAACTACTTACAGTAAATGTAGCTGAAAGTCTACCAAATTACAGCTACTACAGTATGAAAGTATACATTGCATTCAGTTAATTCTGGCTCAAGTTGGCAACACAAAAACAGTTTCAAAAATTCTCGCTTAATTATACTACTTTGTAGGAAATGAAAAAAATGTATAAGTCATCAGTTCGTATCAAAGTTTGTCATTATGAACTAATATAAAATGTCTGTTACTTCCGGGCTCATTAGCATGATTAAAGTAAAAATCGAATTTATTTTATGTTAAAAAAAAGAAAGTCTTAATTTTTTATTGGATATCAGCAGAGTATAAATGGATGTGAATAACTCCACCCACGTTCTTACCATATTTCCATTTTATAGCTCCTTTCTTGGTAGGGGATAAATTAGGAATCACAAAACTTTGGCGAAACTTAGAATATATTTTTATCACAATAATTTTTAAGAGAATGGGGTATTCTAGAATTTATATCAAAAACTCATTTTAATTAATCGTTACAGACGTGTTTAATAAGCCTGAAAAAATACAGAAAGTATCTACATTTCTTCCTCTGTTAAGCATATAAACTAAAAACGTATATGACAGTGGAAAAATGGTTATATGGATATATTTTTATCACAATAATTTTTAAGAGAATGGGGTATTCTAGAATTTATATCAAAAACTCATTTTAATTAATCGTTACAGACGTGTTTAATAAGCCTGAAAAAATACAGAAAGTATCTACATTTCTTCCTCTGTTAAGCATATAAACTAAAAACGTATATGACAGTGGAAAAATGGTTAAGTCTAATAAGTCAAAAACTTTGCCATTCAGCTTAAACGTACTATAGCTATGTATTAAATAACAGATCTTTCCAAACATTTTAGTTGAATATCCTAACTATGGATGGCAGTAAAAACCTTTTTAACTCGTGTTAGGGCATAAATATGTTTTAGTAACTTTTTGGACGTAGGAATTTTTCAGACGTCTTATCATAAACACACTTTACTAACAAACTGGGCAGTGGAACCTTTCAAATTCTTTTAAACACATTTTAATAACAATCTAGAAAGTGGAAATTTTCACACGCTTTTATCATCAACACACATTAATGACATTCTAGACAGTGAAGTCTTCCACACTTCTTCTTTTAAAAATACATTACTAACATCCTAGACAGGAGAATCTTTCACACTTCATTGACATTCTTGAAATTGAAATCTTCCACACTTCTTATCTTAAACAAACCTTAGTAACATCCTGAACAGTGGAATATTTTGCACTTTTTTGTCTTAAAAACAATTACTAAAATTCTGAGCAGTGGAATCTTCAACATTTCTTATCGCAAGCACTTGACTAACAATCTGGGAAGTGAAAATTTCAGACTTCTTATCATAAACACACTTTACTAACATCTGAGCAGTAGAAGCTGCCACATTTCTTATAATAAATACACTTTACAAGCATTCTGGTCTGTAGAATCTTTCACACTTCTTATCATAAACACATTTTACTAACATTTTGAGCAATAGAAGTTTCCACACTTCTTGTCTCAAATTACTGTTTTACATTATTTTAAGTTGAAATGTTCTATGCTAAAAGCTCATAAATGATTTTGTGTTGTATATATAAAATTCATTTTTAGATAAAGATTAAATATAATAGTAGACAATAACTGGCTATTGATGTTAAGATGAAGCTTAATAATAGATTATTAATAAAATCTGTATGGGGTTCGAACCAGAAACAAACATAAATGACACTTGAACTAGCTTTTGTCTGCTTTGAATAGTTTGTTTATGAAAATTTTAAAATATATCACTATTACGGTCAACCTAATTTATGGACTTTTATTATGTTTTGGGAGATTCTACCATCAAATGACCAGTATATTAATATTGTGGGTTGTTAGTCTGGAAATTTGAAGGTGACATTATAAGAGCCAGAAAAGACATTTTTAATAAGATGAAAAATTAAAAGTATTTCACAATTTGTAAATATTGTTATATATTATTGCATGGTGGTGGACTTCAAGTTTCAACGTGTGTAAGTATAGCTGTAACTTGTAAATGTAAGTAGAAGTGTTTATAGTGCTTAGGCCTAACTTTCAAATGCAGATATGTTCATAATTGTTAAGACCTAACTTGGAGAGTACGTGTGTTGATTGATAGTCATGTGTATTATTTTTAAAGCTCAACAGTTATAAGTGTTATTTTAAAAACTTGCAATAGTGTTCAGATTTAAAACCTTTAAAAACAAGTGTTGTGATCACCTTGAGATAGGACGATGTAGGTCAAAGTGTTATATTTACGTATTTTGCTGGTTAACCCTGCAACTGTAAAAGTGTACACATAAGTGTTGTATTCCTGAACATTGGTTTTATCATTAACATTTATCCATTTTAAAGCTTACCAATAGGACCGACTATTTATTGCAAACTGGCATTAAAACATAGACTATAAGTGTAAATGTTATATTCATGAACACCGACGTGGAAACTTAACACCTTGAAATACATTAGCCGTATTAATATGTACTGGTGTTGTGATTTAAACCAATGTAATTATAAATACTGTTTTCTTGTGCGTTGTTGCAGATAGATACTCGGGAAATGTAAGTATAGGCGTTGTACTTATGTAAATTATTATAGAAACTTAAAAGATATAAATATTGATGTTATATCAAGTTAGCACTACTCATCAATTTAGTTTTAGATGTAAAGATTGGCTTTTGTAATACTAATAGTAATATATAATGTTGTCTCTTATTTTTAAATCAAAGAATTTTTGGAGTAAGGATTTGATTTTCATGTTCGGTACACAGGACCATATCCCATTGAATCGGGACTTAAACATTACACAATTGAATTTGCATTATTGTTATTACTTGAAATACTTCAATAAATATTACGGTTTAAACGCAGATAGCTGACGAAGCATTAGAAACCAGTAGGCATAAAATTTGTGATAAAAATAACGCCATCCGTATATGTTTTTCTCTTCTCCACAGTCCTTTTCATTTGCCCATTGTGGACTCAAAATAGGAGGTGTGTACGATTTCAAGAAAAAATATTTTCAGTTAACGTGATTTTTATCACAAATTTTAGGCCTATTACGTCTATCACTTGTTGTTTCTGTGATGCATTTTTTGAATAGTATATATTGTCCATATATGCAGGAGTCTGATCTTTGTCAGTGTTTGGTCGTTGTGCGCGACCTGGGAGGGTTAGGTTCAACCTCTTCCTCCATGCATGAGAATTCATACGGCTGTTTCTTTTTTGAACACCCTGCCACAACTGAGGAAGCTCAAAGATCAATGTAAAAATTCAGAAATGGTTAAAATTGGAATAAAGAGCGAAAAGTGATTAATGTTTTGGCCAAACAACCTTCCTAAGGTCGTATGGCTTAAACTTTGACCATGTTATTCTCTTTAATTAAAGCGATTTCAACCATTTTTTTTTATATTTTCAATTTTTTGTAATTCTTTCTTTGGTGTAATTGTTTGTTCAAAGCCGATTATCACAATTCACATAAGAAAATCCTGACAATAGAACGAGAAACGAAGTAGCTATTTTGTTCGTATGAGTATATCGTGTAACGGAATAAACATTTTTTAAACAATTGTTCGTAAGTTATGCCTAGTTTTAGTCTTTTTCATTAAACATAAATTTTTGCAGGAACACCGCAATACCTAGTGAAATCAGACGATTCATTAATATTATAAATTAGTATTAAAAAACAAAAAGCACAGCTTGCTGAAAATAATATTTCCCATCAACGACCAGGAGCATTATTTAACGAAAGGCTTAGGTGGGAATGGTGGCAAAGAAGTCTGACCTAACGTGGGCCTTTCATTTGAGCTATTCCGATATTATAATTTTATCAAACAGCTAGTGATTACAAAAATAGTTTGGGGAAGTAGGAGGTGTTTACAGTTCTTTGTATGAATAAATGGTAAAATGAAAATGTATTTTTATTTATATACAGTTACATATTTGAAAGGATGGTAAAATGAGGATACTTATTCAGATCCACTTTTATGGTTCTTTTTTGAATGTTGAGTAATGTGAAGAAGTTTTCTCAAATCTACCCTTGCATTTCTCTGTTGAAATGTCGAGTAAAATGAGGATACTTATTCAGATCCACTTTTATGGTTCTTTTTTGAATGTTGAGTAATGTGAAGAAGTTTTCTCAAATCTACCCTTGCATTTCTCTGTTGAAATGTCGAGTAAAATGAAAATACTTACTCAGATCCACTTTTATGGTTCTTATTTGAATGTTGAGTAATGTGAAGAAGTTTTCTCAAATCTACCCTTGCATTTCTCTGTTGAAATGTCGAGTAAAATGAAAATACTTATTCAGATCCACTTTTATGGTTCTTATTTGAATGTTGAGTAATGTGAAGAAGTTTTCTCAAATCTACCCTTGCATTTCTCTGTTGAAATGTCGAGTAAAATGAACATACTTACTCAGATCTACTTTTAAATTCTTTTTTTTTTTTGAATTCCTGATATGAATAAAAATATTGAGTCAATATATATAGTAGTTTGTTCTGGTATCTACTAAAATGAAGACTAGAACGTGCCGCTATTTAGTTGTACGTTTTTCTTTATAATATTACCAAGTTATATAATAGAGTAGTATACATTATTTCACTGGTGGAATTTTGACTTGAATGACAAATGAAAGACGTGTTACTCAAAGTTTCAATTCAGAGATTAACCAGATAGTGAAAGAGTTAGTGATTTTTCAGTTTTAGTAGCTTATTTTCTTTGGAAATATAATTTGTTGTAGGAAGCCCTTAACAAGATCGTTCTACTTTATACATGATACAGGAACATATCAGTTTTTACAGCTAATTACTTCTCAGTAAAACGTTATAAGAAAAATACATCAGTCTTGCTTAGCCATTTTATATGAAAGGTGCATAAAGTTTCATCAAGTTTTCTTTTGCTCATTTCAGATGCAAGACTTTTTTGTTTGCTTTTTAGCATATTGTTGTAAGCAGAAAATCTCGTGATGCACATCCCCAGTTAACAATAAACATGAAAGCCTAAAGACAGAAACGTATCTCATGTGCATTAAATATGCGTATAGTAAAATTTTATATTAAGTCAGATAAAACGCTTATTGTCACCGCTGCTTTGGTTTTTTTCGCAAGGTGACTTTTAAGAGTTTATTATATATTTTCGAAAGTATAATTCAAGAAATAAAATCAAATAAAACTTATTGGCATTATTTTGTTTTGAATTTCTTCGCAAGTTGACTTTCAGCGTATCTTTTATTATAAATTTTTGAAAGTCTAGTTGAGTAAATGGAATAATGATTTCTTTTTGTTTTATGCGAATACTTAATACATCTGGTGTTGATTAATAATTAAATTCTGGAAAAATGAACTTCCTGTTGGTATTTACGTTTTCGAGAAGATTCTCTAACTTATTTATACGGCTGAATGCTTAAAGTTTCCATAACTATCAGTAGTAGCACTGTTCCAGTATAGTTCTTTACGTTTTTTTAGTTATAATAGAGAAGTTCTTCCAAAACAGCCTGAAAGATTCCTTTTATCCATTTTATTTACTTACCATTGCATATACCATCCCATAAACTGATAATGTTTTAAGGTCTTTAGATATCTGTTTCTCACATAGTTACGTATTTTTTTTTACGTAAAATGTTAATTACGACATAACAGCATTATATTTTTCGGAGTGTGATAGCTGCGACGTACTAGTTTGTGAGCTCCAATCGTGTTCTGATTTTCTTATGTTTTTGTTTTTTGCTTTAGTGTATGAGTTACGATTACGCATTTTTTATTCTAAGTTATCTTTGGCATGTGAAATGTGAATTTTGACAACTCAAGCTATATTCTGTTTTGTGTCAGTTTTTAGTTATTCATATAGAGTTAACGACTGTTTACCACACCACCATGTTTAGATCATTTTTTGTGTGAATTAACATTTTAAATGGACTTAGTTCTAATCTAGTTTGTACATATTTTCTTATTGTGAATGAAATATTTTTCAAATTGTATAGCTTTAAAAAATCAGATTTTTTGTGTAAAACAAACTTGTAATGTTTTCTAAAAGCTTGATAAATTTTGTGAAGATGCCATTAGTACTTTGAGAGTTCTAGAAAGTATAGTTTCTTGGTGGCCGTTACAAGGTTGGAGAAAATGACCTGCGTAGAATTAAGTTTGAAATGATGAGACTGTATTCCATCCTATTTTCATGTCTTTGAGACGAAGTGCTAGTTTCTGTGTTTGTTTTGTTAAATATCGCGCAAAGCTACTTGAGGACTATCTAGTGTTAGACTAGAGGGAAGGCAGCAAGTAAAAAACCACAGCCAACTCTTTACCAGCGAATTGTGTGATTGACCGCCACATTGTAATGGCCCCATACCTGAAAGAACGAACATGTTCGGCGAAGAGTTTTGATCCCACAACCTGCAGATTGCGAGTCAAGTTCCCTAACCACTAGAGCATGAGACGAAGTGCGCGAGCTTGAACTGTGTTCATAATTTTTGTATATGTCTATACCTCATTTTTTTAAAGTAATGACTGTGATACAACATTCCACTTATTACTACAATAATACGAAAGGTGTGGACTAATGGTTGAAATTAAAATTGGACATTCTCTTCGTTATTGAAACGATATTTTTGATTTGAAGCAGCATCTCCGTTTATTTTAAAACCTGACAAAATAGATGTTATATCATTATCTTCCCAAGGAATTATAAAAGTACGAGGCTGATATATTTTATTGTCGTCTATATAGAGGGAAGACACTGATTTCAGGAATTACTAATACTTTCAAACATTTACACCAAAAAAACTTTTGTTTCATTTGTTTACATCATTTCTCTGAGTGACTTAATATCATCTTCACAGCTTAAAACGTAAAGAGATCCAGTCCATATTTTGTTCATGTGAAAGCGCCTCATGAATGGTTACCTCTCATTCTTTAAACGATTAACATTCTTAAAAGCCACCTATTGACTGGAATGAAAATTAATTATGAGTTTTCTTGATAGTAGTAAATAAATTGTTTATGTAAGCATGTAATTTTAAAATCAATAGTTGTGGTTTTAAGGTATACATTTTTTCGCCTGTTTTATTGTCTTTATTGAATAAAATGTCTATTTCACGTTGCACGCTGAGTATAATAATTGGATTCTACTGGTTTTGAGTGTTTTTTTTTTAATGATAATAATCCAACATGTGAAAAATGTGCTTCTTATAACGTTCGTTTTCAATAACGTACATTTCAATGGACTTTTAACCACTATAAGCTTGAAACATAGAATACATTACCTTTATCAATCTCTATAATAATAAGGCCTACATTAGTCGTGATTCTTTTTATTAAATAATTAAAATATAACGTGCGTTAGGGTACAGGAAATCATTTTAATGTATAAATTCGAATAATCAGTCAGATTTTTATTTATTCTCAAGAAATCTATTTCTAAGCTAGATCGAATTATTAAGGTTTATTTTTTAAAGTATATGAAATAAATATATATATACTGTGTATAATACCAGAGCACCAAAGGTAAAAGAAAGAAAATACGTTGTTGTTGTTATTATTAAATTGTAATGTACAGATATATATATATGTGTGTGTGTGTATGTGTGTGTATAGAGATAGATTTAAGAAATGTCGTATATTTCTGTTTTCACTTCACTGTCAGATGTTATGGAAGCAATAAAAAGTGCATCTCAGAATATGACTTAATGTCAGCTCAATATCTCCAACATAGGATTAACTCACAATAAACTAAATTCCTAAGCCTGATAATTCATCTAGAAAATACGAACTTTAGTTTTAAACAGTTTGTTGAAATTAAGCACAAAGATACACAATGGGCTATATGTGCTCTGCCCACCACGGGTATCGAAATCCGGTTTATAGCATTGGAAGTCTGCAGACATACCGCCGTGGCATTGGGGGCGGTGATAAATAGCACTTGAGGAGAGAGAAAAAAACTACTCAAGTTACACGTTTTTGAAGTAGGCTAAGCAAAATAATACCTACATAAAAATAATATATTCAAGTTCAAAATCTTTGGAAGTATAAGAAAAATAATGCCTATAAAAAATAAAACATTAAACGTTTTTGAAGTAAACAAGACAGAGTTACGTTTGTAGAAAAGTAAAGTATTCATAATGAACATTTTTCAAGTATAGACTAAATAAAATACATAAGCAAAGCGAACTATTATAATTCTAGACCTTATGAATGTATATCAACCACACTTTATCTGCTTTATCCTGTGCTGACGAGCCCGGCATGGCCAGGTGGTTAGGGCGCTCGACTCGCAAACTGAGGGTCGCGGGTTCAAATCCCCGTCCCACCAAACATGCTCGCCCTTTCAGCCGTGGGGGCGTTATAATGTGATTGTCAATCCCACTATTCGTTGGTAAAAGAATATCCCAGAGTTGGTGGTGGGTGGTGATGACTAGCTGCCTTCCCTCTAGTCTTACACTGCTAAATTAGGGACGGCTAGCGCAGCTAGCCCTCGTGTAGCTTTGAGCGAAATTTAAAAAACAAACTGCGCTGACGAGGTCATGTGCCTAATGCTAAAGCTAATCAGGCCGATGAGGGTATAACAGACGTGTGTGTGTGGTTGAGACACTATATATGTATTATCAAATTGTAAGAATAAGAACTTTTATGGTGTAAACTATATTAAGTTGGTTAAGTATCATTATTATCGATTTCATATGTGAATCATTTGCCAATTATAATTATTGTAAGGAATAATAAAACCATATTATTTATTTATTTTAACACCACTTATTAATTATTATTATTATATTAACGTTATTCATCGCTCAAAAGAACTGGAGAACCAGCAACAAGAAAATAAAACATTAATAATTCTAAAATAAATTTGAGTGAAAATAAAGGTGAATGTATGGCAACATGTCAACCACACTATATATGGCCCCCCAGTGGCACAGCGGTATGTCTGCGGACTTACAACGCTAGAAACCGGGTTTCGATACCCGTGGTGGGCAGAGCACAGATAGCCCTTGTGTAGCTTTGTGCATAATTAAAAACAAACAAACAAACACTATATATGAGATATCTGGTGCCAACGAGCTTTTTCGCCTAATACCAGGGCTCATCATCCCAACTGGGATACGACAGAAACAGTTGTAGCTGAGAAATTATTTATGTTATCAAACTGTATGAACAACAACGTTATGGTTTTTGAATCAGACTAAAAATAACACCTGTAAAGATGATCTACTCAATTTTAACGTTTTTGAAGCAGACTAAGCAAATTAATGTCTATGAAATTAATATTAAAAGTACATGTTTTATAACAAAAATTTTTGTGCTGTAATTTTAAGCTGCATAATACAAATTACGAGACATTTATGTTAGATAACGTAGTAAGAAATATTGACAATTTTTTTATTATAGGTAACTATACTCCTCTGTTTTACATATTATAAGTAAAGAAAAAACCTTTCAAAAAACTATCTTGTTTGCATTGTTTTTGAAGGATTGATATTAGCCATCCCTACATTTACTTCCTTTTTGTGAAAAGTTTTTTATATGTTTGCTTGTTTTTTAGTGCAGTGTTTCAATAGACATAGGAAGGTTGTATTTATAATCAAATTCTAAATACAATGAGGCTCCAACTGTAATATTTATTGTTTATCTATTATTGGTTGGTAATTCCTGTCACACCCTGTACTTAAGCTTTGTAAATGAATACCAATTTTCTGTAAGAAAGCTAACTTCAAGGAGTAATGATAACATCGTTTACACTAGAATTATGATTTTTTTATTATTACTGGTTATTAATAATATTAATAAAATCGAATACTGTGTCACCTCAGTGAAATTGGTTGACACCATTGTTTTGTTTTCTGGGTTATCATGTAATAAAAAATAAGCAGAAGAAAGAACAAGAAATTCAATCTTTTTGTTATGATATTTACAGACATTTCCAGAAGTTGTGGCTCAGTCTTTACTTGGATATTGTTATAAAAGGACACTCTGTATAGTATTGTAAAGTCCTGATGACTTATTGGGGAGATATTTTAAATACCATAACTGTCATAACATAATCAAAAATTCGTGGCAGGGATTTAATTTTTAAAGGAAAGACAAACTTTCCTAAACTGGGGTGTTCATGGATACTGATATCCCCCTTCGCACCGCTTGCGAAAAAAGAAATTTTGCTAAGTTCGTGTAGTTGAAAGAAATTTCAGAGTCAGATCATATCTGCTAACTTGGCTGAGAGAAGTCCGGAAGTCCAGGAAGCAGAGAGAAGACCAAGGCTGATGACTACGATGATGACGACGTTGATTAAAAGAAATAAGGCGACAACACTCGACAAAGCATATCTCAATAAACGCCCCATAGACAGGGTCACCTAGTGGCTGGAATAAAAAAATCCAAGAATGCCAAGGAATTTGTTGTGGGGGGAAACAGGAGATCTCCGAGAAAACCCACTTTCACAGGACAGGCGCCGGATTGTCTACCTACACTGTACCCAAAACTGAAATTATAACAACATGAATGGGATAGAAAGAACTTTGAAGTGTAAATAAGTTTATTTCATCGTTAAGTATTCGTTGTTTAGGGACATTGCTTTGTATGAGCCGCTTGTCATCGAGTGGAGGGTGACAGTTAAGGGTTTTTTTTTTCTCTCTGCTTTACTGTAGTAGTTAAATGAATAAAAACTCCATAACCCGAGCGCTTTCGGAAAGTGGACCTTTCTTCTTCAGGAGCAAATTGGGAATTAGTTTATATGCTTGTTTATATGTTACATGTTTTGTGTAAGTAACTTGTAGGAGTAAATTTGGGGAGTCCTAGGGCTAGTTTAAGGACTCTGTTCTGTTGGAGTTGTAGCTTGTTTTTAATTCTACTAGACATGTTGAAGGTGACTTGGCGCACATTCTCTATAGAAGGCGTATGAGTATATTTTTATCATAGTAGGTGGTTTGCAACTTTTGTTATTACCACCAATTATCTTTGAATGTGCGACACGTTTACTAATGGATTTATGAATGTTTCTGAAATAATCAGCCCATGTAAAGTGGTTGTCGAACGTTATATCTAGAAACTTGGCTGAGGAGCATAAGTTTATTTCAGTATTGTTTAATTTTAGTTTAACTTTTTTGAAATGTTTATTAAGGATATTTCGAAATATTATTCATGTTGTTTTAATTGGGTTAAGTATTACCATTCAGTCATTACACTTTAAAATATAATTTCGATTAACAATCCGACCTATCCCTACATAGACAGTACTGCCACCTGCCTCATAGGTAAGTGTACTCTAATTTACTACCACAAAATTTATATGCTATTTTTCATTGCACATTGCCTCTAGCACGGCTACCGAATTCATGTAATATGTTTAACAGGCGCCCATTGGTAATTCTGAGAGCTTGTAACACAAAAAATAAAAAAAATGAAAAAAAAATGTTTAACAGTTTTGTAAGTTAGACGTTTTATATTTTTTCATTCCAGTAGCGTTTTAGTTCTTTTCAATTTTTATTCCACATTTCACAGGACATCTTTATTAAAACAGGTAATAAGTTTGTTATTTACAATATTGTTTGTTTGTTTTTGAATTTCGCGCGCAAAGCTACACGAGGGCTATCTGCGCTAGCCGTCCCTAATTTAGCGTGTAAGACTAGAGGGAAGGCAGCTAG
>NW_013665716.1:320014-324843 GCF_000517525.1 Limulus polyphemus
CGAGCATGTTTAGTGGGACGGGGATTGGAACCCGCGACCCGCAGAGCACCCTAACCACCTAGCCATTCCGGGCGTTGAAATAAACTAAATATGATGTTCATAACTATGATCTTTAAATTGGACAAACTTAATTTTGTAGAAAATAGCTGTATTTTCAACTATGATTTATTTTAAAATTGAGCTATACACCCGCACGTGGCCTCATGGTTAGCCTTCCCGGACTGTGAACACAAGGGTTCATGATTCGCGTCCTGATGCCGAACTTTAGGGCCGCGGGTGCTCCATAAGAGTAACAAAATCCAACTATTATGTTACACAATAGTAGCCCAAAAGTTGGCGGTGATTACTGTTGACTAGCTGCTTTCCCTTCACAAACTTTACCCGAATATTCGAAAACAACCAAACAAATCATTCATCAAGCTCATCAACAATTTTTGTCTTTTATCTCAATTACACATATTGCATCTCTACCTCTTGTATGAATTTTCCTAATGTAAGTGTTTCAGTTAATAACAGACTAATATTCACGTTTTAGTTCGTAACAGACAAATAATCATGTTTTTCAGTTAATAACAGACAAATAATCATGTTTTCAGTTAATAACAGACAAATGTTCATGTTTCAGTTCGTAACAGACAAACATTCATGTTTTCAGTTAATAACAGACAAATGTTCATGTTTCAGTTCGTAACAGACAAACATTCATGTTTCAGTTAATAACAGACAAATATTCATGTTTCAGTTCGTAACAGACTAATATTTATGTTTCAGTTAATAACAGACAAATATTCATGTTTTAGTTCGTAACAGACAAATAATCATGTTTTTCAGTTAATAACAGACAAATATTCATGTTTCAGTTCGTAACAGACAAATATTCATGTTTCAGTTAATGACGGACAAATATCAATTTTTCAGTTAATAACAGACAAATATTCCGGTTTTAGTTAGTAACAGACAAGTGTTAATGTTTTATTTAGTAACTGGCAATTATCCATCAGTATATATTACAAACCTACCGATACCCACAACAACTTAAATTTCCATAACCTTGACTACCCAAACCCATTGTTCAGAAAATCAGCAAGTTCGTTATTACTATAACTTTCATAATCCAAAGACACAAGATCTAGTATACTTCTAGTCATCACTCCACATTCACGCAACATTAAAATTGGTGACAACTTCCACATCTTTCAACAAGATCCAGCACTGAAATATCCTTTATCACAGCCTCTTCTTGCTTCATCTAACCTATATAAAAGCCAGTGTGTGTCACATCACGCTTGATTTCTCGAATTAGGAGGAGCCATAAAAGCCAAAATACATTTATCCAAATAGAATAGTTCGTTTACTGTCTGCCCAGTACGATTTTGGTGCCGTGGGTGCAAGGGACCCACGAGGGGAGGGGGGGGGTTGTGCCATGAAACCTTATAAGTGTAGTAAGTGTTGGTATAATAAGCCTAAAGTAAAGATGTAGTGTGGGATCATCTAGCCTAGAGCCGAGTACATAAAATGCATCGGGGAATTAAAAATATCGATTCAATTTTAAACTTAAATCGCTTCTGAATTCAGATATTTTCTGTTATATCACCAACGTTTTTTTATAAAACACAAACCTTTTTAATCAATGGAGACTCTAAGTTTAGAAATCAACAAATCTTTTTCCAGTTTTGTTGTCTGTACATTTCATTTTATTCTTTCAGTACATAGACTAACAACAGTATTAGATTATACTTTTGTTGCTAAGAAACATGACATAAAAGCCATTGTTGGAATGTTATGTTACCAAAACGCACTGGCTTTTCTATATATTGGTTGTTAATCTAACTGATTTTCCAATAATTCATTTATGAATACGCCACGAATTCATTCCATGAATGATCTTAACTTTGATTGGCTCACAAAGGAATTTGCCGACGTTTCACTACCTCGACTGCACTTTTCTGTCTCTTTGTTGGTCAAGCTCTGTTTCTCAAAATTTATTTATTTCAGACAGCTATGAAATGTGAGGTTAGGGTATATTAAAGAGTGGTGGGTGGTAGAACTTGCCCCTTAATTTTTGACGGGCTATACGCAAGCAAAAATATAATACTAACACTGAAAACTTATTGCCACACAATAATCTGGTATTAGCCAATATTCATGACATCCCTTGAAATTAACACTTTAATAAAGAATGAATGTTGCATCACCTACTACATTGACAAACGGACGCTAGTAAATCAACCAAAAACTACTTACCATTTAAATAACTTATCTTATATATTTCAAAATCAAAGTTTATTGTGTCATCTGTAAACAATATTTCATTTGTTTAAAGGTGAAATAATGTGGTATTTTCAATTGAAACTGATTACTCGAAAGAGTTAATCAGGTAGGTCCATCCATTATACAATTGGACGTTCGACAAGATACGTTGTGAAGTACTACTGAGTTCCACCAAATCTTTCTGAATCTGTGATAAGAAATAAATGCGTTGGACACAACGTGTAATATCTTTATTAAAGTTATGGACTGAATAGGCTGGGCCTACTCCCTCAAGACTCGTTTCCAAGCTGACCAACTCACTCAAGATATGTTAAAGTGGTAATGTCAAACTTATCCAGAGCAAGTAGCACTACCATAGGACTAATTATTCCCATTCAAACATAAGGGAGGTTACAATCGTGAGACATTATTTGACCTATCACTAGAGAACACTGCTGTCAATCTTCATGAACAAGGTGCAGCTTTACAGCTATATCCTCCCATGGGTAGACCAGGTGCTATATCCAAGAAATGATAAACAATAGAAGTAGTTAGAATGAAATGAATATAACGACTTTCTTGACCATATTACATTGTAAAATTTCACATATCTAGAACAAGCAAAAAATGTTGAAAAATCCTCTATTAAAATAAGAAGCTTATGGTATGCCTGTAGACTACACTTTCCCCCACCCTCGTTTCAGGCTTGTCCTCAAGACAACATTAAATTTAAAGTTTAAAACCAATTACATTTATAATTGCGCATTGGTCAAGGAGTATTTCAACCTTCTCTCGCTCCTGTTAACAACAATCACCCCTATTTAGAATTGATAAACTAGTCAACATCACATACCGCAAACTCTTGGGCCATGCTTTACAAACGAAAATTGGGTTTGACTTTCATATTATAACGCCCTCACAGCTGAAAGGGCGAACATGTTCAGTGATGAGATTCGAACCTGCGACTTCCAGATTGCGAGTTCAGATACATATAACGCATCCTTAAGTTAAATAGAAATAAACAATATGTACACACTCAACTAAGGCAAGCACAAGTCTTCATTTCTCTCACCACAACCCTGCAAGCAGGCCTCAAGTGTACTGGTTATGTTTCAGTTGGCCACTGTTATTCCCCACATGGTGTCAGAGGCTTGGGCCATAAACCTATTGTTCTCTACCAGCTCAAGCTATGAAGATGCTTAACTCTGTCACACCCAGTCCTCCGCCCTGTTGTAGATGATTCAGAATTCAGTCCACTTGGCAGCCATTTTCTGTCATTGCTGCTTGTAGATAGGAATCTGCTCTAACATAGAACAGTTTGTTATCACCTTCAGTGGTTTCATTGAGAGTTCCACTATCAACTACCCTGGGGTATTTCATGCAGATGCGTTGATGGTGGTGCCTCGACTGTCATCTCCATGGAGATGATGGCAGACCCAGTTCGTTATGTCAACACCCTTATAATGACAGATAACTCTGCTCTAGACAGCGATGGAGAAGGTTCATGGAGTGGCTGTCTTGACTGTCACGGTGGTGGCATGAGCCTAGTGGTTGGAATTCTGGAAGCAGCAGGCATCATCTGGGGGCTTGTCCCACTCTGACCATCTGAAAGTTTGCTCAAACCCTGAAAGGATTCAAGCTCCGGAAATGTTTTCCTTGGTTTTAGTAATGTAATGTTTCCACATTGCACATTTCACCCTCCAATAGGAAGTTTCAGAAGTGGGTCCTGGCGTTTCATAGGAGTCAGTTCCACAGTGAATGTAGCTGCCACTGACCTACTTGAAGTCTTGACTCCTCTGGGGTTGATAATGTGGTTGTCACTGATACTCTCTTTATCGCCAGCATGCCCAGTGGAGGCTTGTACTCTGTAGACCCTAACATGGCTGATGGGGACTATTCAGCCATAAAATATTTCAGAGACAGCCTAATGACAGATATAGTGAGCTTTCCTATGTTTGATGTGTTGGCAAGCAATAAATATTTGTCCACAGGCTCAAGCCAACACCAGGAGCCCATAAGTTAACTGGGTAGTTCAATCATTCACTATACAGGACGACTTGGGGATATTGGTTCTCATCAAATTATTTCATGACGCAGTGGACTTGATGCTTCAAATACTGTTAGTAACAAGGTAGAATGGCAAACCTCTTGCAAGACGTTGAAATAATTTCACCTACGAAGAATAGTCAACTATTCAAAAGCGCTCGAGGTTGGGGTATTTGAAAAAATTCATTACACCTTTTGTGTATGTGTGATCCTGTGTGCTAACTCTTTAATAGAAAAGAAATAGAAAGAGATAGCCAGAAAAGTAAAAGAATTGATCTTAACTGGTGAAAGTCTGGATGGACAATGTTGGGTCATATTAATTCCAATTTGTCAGACATACAACCAGATGTGCAGGTTGTAACTGCTTAACTACCTACAACTAGGAGCTGCTCTAAAATTATTTTTTGAGGCAAGATGTTAAAACTGCACTTTGTTCAAGTGATATATAAATGGGCTTCATGTGGACTAACATTATACCATGGGCGTCAGCAGGGGGACAAGAGGGGGTACTTGCCCCCCCCCCCCCCCCCCCC
>NW_013665716.1:324926-330523 GCF_000517525.1 Limulus polyphemus
ACTTCCCCCCCCCCCCCCCAACCTGGAAAATGAGAAACATAATTCTTTCTTTATTCATTCAGCATATGTATATGAATTTTTCATTCAATTACAATTTCACACTACTTTGTCCCCCCTGGAAAACTTTGCCCCTCCCTGGAAAAATTTCTGCGGACGCCCATGCATCATTTATCATCCATAAAAAATATACCTCAACCACTTGTGAGCTTCTAAGTCACTTAGACTTCATTGGGTCTTAGCTGGATCACTACCTTGTTTGTGCTGCCCTCTGTTGTTCGTAATGAATAACAAAAGCCTGGCTAACTCTTCAACATAGTGATGATGACAAAACCTTGTCGAAACGTTGTACATTTGCTGTCATGTTAAACTTATATTAAAGTTTTTCTTCATTACCCATTTAAGCCGTCTCCAGCCATTAATAGTCTTCTTGTTAATATCTGATTATCACACAGACAGAGCCCTGGACCAGAAGGAAAAGAAGCAGGTTGAGACTGTAAACATTGATTTTTACAAATGTGAACTAATTTGGGCTAACTGATTCAACTTCTACTTATGACTGTTAGAATTTACTAAAATTCATACTGTCTCTCCTTAGGAACTTTCTTTCAGTTACAAATTTAGTACCAACTAGGTACAATTTACAAAGTTTCATCATGCAGATAATACTTTCTGCCTCCAGCAATGCACTCTCAACTCATGTGTTATAACTGTACCTTGTACTAAAACAACTGTCAGAAAACACTCCAAAAATTGTGTGCTCATAAAATATTTCAGTCTCCTTGATTGTAAATGTTCTATCATAACCAGATAAAACAATGAACCCAACAAGTTTACGTTTGATAAGATGCTACTTTATGTTACTTTACTTTACTACTGATAATATTACCGACTCATAAATAAGTTGATTCAATCCAGTCAAAATATCTTGCACTATAGTGTAGCTTTGTGATTAACAACAAACAAACAAACCGGTAATGTGGTGTCATCTATGAGTCATTAAACTTCACTTGTCTTTCTTTTTAGGCATCATGAAATAAATAGTTACTGGTAAATTCAGCCACACGAAGACTTTTCAACTAAAATTCTCATCAGCAAGAATTGATATTCATGCTGTTACTGAAGTATATGAACATATACTCAGAGGAAATACAACTCCCTCACTGTACAGTGTCTTGCAAAAGTATTCACCCTTCTGCAAAATTTCCACATTTTGTTGCCGTCTGAGCTTACAATTATGAAATTTTCAAATGGCCATATACATTTAGAATCTACTCAAAACTGAGAATGCTAAAAAAAAAAATTCTGATGTTATGTAAGTTAGATTTTCAAAGAACATTAGAATATTCTCAATTGCATAAGTATTCAACTCCTTTACTACAGCAACTCTAAATCAGTTCAGATGCAAAAGATTAATTTGAAAGGTCACAGAGTTAGTGTAATGGTCTCTGTCTGTGTGTAATCAAAGTGATTTAACTCGACTTCAGAGTAAATGCATCTGTTCAAGCCACAACTCACATAGTGATACGACAAACCAACCACGAAGAGCAAGGAGCTTTTCAAACAAGTCCGGGATAAGCTGGTAAAGAAGCACAGAACAGGAGAAGGTTACAAGAAAATTTCAAAGTCGCTGATTATCCCTTTGAGTACGATAAAGTCTATCATTAAGTAGAATGTGCTTCATGCCACCCAGTCACTACCCAGATCAGGTCACTCTTCCAAACTAAGCAGCCGAGCAGGCGGGAAACTGGTTAGGGATGCCACTGTGAAAGTAACAGTGACTTTGAAAGATTTGCAAAGTTCCACGTCTTGAGATGGGAGTCAATGTTCATATATCGACAATATCTCGGTCCCTACACAAAGCTGCCTGTATGGGCCAGTGGCAATATAGAAGCCATTACTGAAAAAGAATTATCTTAAATCTCGTATGTCAGAATTGGAGCAATTTTGCCAGAAAGAATGGACAAAACTTACACCATCCCATCGTCCAAAGCTGCTAGAGACAGATCAAAAAAGACTCACAGCAGTAATTGCTGCAAAAGGTACTTCAACCAAGTACTGACTTAAGGGACTGAATACTTATGCAATCAGCAAATTTCAATTTATATATATTGTCTTTGCAGATTTTCCTGACATTCAACCTCCTTCACACATAACAGTGTTAAGTTTGATCATTAGAGTTTTGAATAAAAACAAGTTCACTGAAAAATTGTTTACATTATTTGTATTTCATCAAAATGTGACATTATTGGTAAGGGGATGAATAATTTTGCAAGGCACTGTATATATATATATATATGTGTGTACTTAGCTTACATAAATAAATATTTACACACATGTCTAAATACAGACTTATTTGTGCAACGTTTAGAACAGATGACCTTTATCAGGCAGTATGTACCGTGTTACAGAACATAGCCTAACTTAACCGTAACAATTTATTTTTAAGATTTGCCCACTTAATTATTAAGCATATATAAAGTTCTTGAAACAGCTCTTAATTGGAAATATTTTACTAAGAATTTATATATATTTCCTTTAACAATTAATTATAATATGATAACACACTACTCTAAACTGTATAAGCCTTTTTCCATTTATAGTTTATAATATTAAAAACTAACAGTACTGAAAAAAGTCCTAGTACTAATTATAACGTTACTCGGTCTAATAGTATAACTAACAGTGAGGCTTAAAATTATGTTCCTTTTATTTCCTTACACGTTTTGCTGGAATTTATCTCTTTGTTTAACCTTCTTAGTATCATTGTTTTGACAACAAATAATTTTTATACGCCAAGTCTAAACAAGTTATTTGTTGTAGTGTAAAACGTCTTATTCCGGCGAATTAGTAGTAGTAGTAGTTTCCTGACAGTTATTTTGATTTAAAAATAATTATCTCCTAAGAAATAATTACTAATCAAGGGTGCTCAAAGATTAAACAATCCTCCTTCACCCTGCTTGTGGCATAAGGTTACATGTCGATTAGTGGTCAGCGGAGTAATGAGCCGTATGGGCGAAGTGGTAATAGTAGTAATTAATAATTTAATCAATAGGATAATTAATTAATTAATTAAAAAAAAATCAGTTTTGTGAGAACTTATATCACAATAAGACCAATAATAATTTTTAACGACTTTTTTTTAATGGCCCCCAACTGTTAAGTATTTTACTGAATATTTTCTTGTTCAATAGCCCCCCCCCCCCACACACACACACAGTGGCATAGCGGTATGTCTGCGGACTTAAACTGCTAGAAACTGGCTTTCGATATCCGTGGTGGGCACAGCACAGATAGCCCTTTGTGTAGCTTTGTGCTTAATAACAAAGAACAACAAGAAGAACAATAAAGAATGTTCAGTAGCAAAATGCAGTGTTCCGTTCCAGATAAGAACGCAATGTGATTTGTTCCATATTTTGACTACGATTTATTCTTCAAAGATTCATATTTATCTTTTTTTTGGTTTTATCTTAAATGTGACAACAGTAATGTTTTTATAGTGGATACTCGTGGAAATGATTGATTATGGTTATTATTCGTGCTAATTAAAAATGACCTTGAAATCGGATGAATACATTTGATAAGAATGAGTATTTGTCTAGTCAATATGGTTTTTGTTTATTTGTAATTAAGCACAAAGCTATACAATGGGATATCTGTGCTCTGCCACCACGGGTATCGAAATCCGGATTCTAGCGTTGTAAGTCCGCAGACATACTGCTGTGCTACTGAGGGGCCTTTTAGTGCCCACCACGGGTCAATATGGATGTTGGTATACAGACTATATACCAACTGTATACAGGCTTAACTTAATAAATTTTTAACCCTTTTGAGTCAGCTAATAGAAATATAATACTGATTTCAATTTTAAAGCTTTGGGAAGAATATATATACAATGGTTCTCTAGCATAGTGTGATATTTTCTGAATCATCTTACCTGAATTAGTCATAAGTTTTGATAACTTTAATTAATTTGGTGTTTCGTTAAAGCAACGTATGAAAAGAAATTATTCATGTAGAATTAAATGTCATCATAGGTTGATGGATGATTCTTAAAGGACAAATACTTTTTTTCGATAAGTGTTCTTTTATCAAGCGTTGGTATATCCAGATGAGCTGAATATTCGTTCAGGTTATTGGAGTAAGTTCGTCAAATAACATATTTTGTGTAACAAAAAAATTTTAGTGCACCGAGTCGATGTAAAATAAAATTACGAGACTGGACACAAGTAATACACAATATCAAAAATATTTATTAATGCACTAAACCCACACATAGTGTGTATGTGTTTACCTCGAAAACACTTACTTTGGATGATTATTCTAAGTAGCTCTCTTCGGCTGGTCAAGAAGAAGTTCTAGAAATGACCGATTAATTGAATAACTTTGAAACTAACTAAATGTCAGCTTTCTTCGCAAATAAGAAACTTCGCATTTACCCAGTGTGACATGTGATCCTAAATATCACCCATGACCATTGAAGAATACTACTGTCGACATCCTTACATGATGTCGCTTTAAGCAATGTTCTTCACGGGTGGCAACAGGTATTACCAACTTTGAGAAAAATAAATAATTCTTCAGGCTTGAGATAAGATCAACTTAACGGCTTTCTTGAACATCTGTTTATGAAACCCGCACATATTCAGAAGAATGGATAAATTCAGAATAATCATTATAACGCTACGAGAAGATAGAAACACTTAGTATGTTCATATACTACAAGCAAATAGCTACATCATGGACTATCAGTGCTCTGCCCACCACAGGTGTCGAAACCCAATTTTTGGCATTATAATCATCCAAACTTCCCACTGGGGCAAGGGAGGATTACTAAAGAGATAAGAGTGTAACAAAAATCACTCTATATTATTTTTGTCCAAAATAAATCAAATATGTTAAGTATTTGAAGCGTAAAGTTTCTATGTTGTTACATTCATGTTGGTCTTTTTTTGTTTTGTTTACATTTATCAAATAAATAAGTATCTGAATATTAATGGGTAGTGTTTTGAGTGGTCGTAGAATAATAATAATAATGTTATAACGTTTTTCTTTCATTTGGCGGTTCTTTTAAATTATTTGGGGAAATATATTTCAAAGTCGAGTCCACGTAACAATAACAGATTGGTTTATTTTTCATAACATTTCTACAAGCTTGTACACTATTGTAAGTTATAGGTTTAAGTGAACAAATGACGTTCAAATGGAAATACCTCATTAACACTAATACGACTAATGTAAATATAAATTTACATGTGCAGTTTTAGAGCTAATCGGATCATGTAACTGATCCACATACTTCAGTGCTAGTTGAGAACAAAAATACGCACACTGTTTGCTGATTCTCGCATTTATAACGTAGCCTTATTTCTAAACACTTCACAAAAACTCTTGATCACGACATTCCAGTACATTCTAGGTATTCTAGAACTAATTTAACTTTAGCTAACATTTAAATTAAAAATTTGGAAATATAGCTTACAATAATAATAATAATCGATATACAGTACCTTGCAAAATTATTCTCTCCTACCAATAATATCACACTTTGATGAAATACAAATAACGCAAACAATTTTTTTAATGAACTTGTCTTTATT